>NC_044920.1:5194603-5211913 GCF_003576645.1 Ipomoea triloba | reverse complement strand
TTCCCCCCCCCCCCCCCTCCCCGCCCCCACCCTTAATTGCCATTAATGCTATTTGAATGTGCTTCAAAATTAATTAGCTTTCGGGTATCCGACCGTTTTATTAAATTTGACCAAATAAGTTGAGATAATCAGTAATATTTAGGGATGAGAATGGGTTGGGATTTGGGAAGGGCTACATCCACCATCCAACCCACCTTATACTTTCTCCACCTATCTTCACCCGTTCCCAATTCGCATGAGTGGACTTTTTCATAACCCAACCCCACTCTACCGGGTGTGGGTGCCTACTATTAGTGCCTTTTTGCAACCTAATGGTGCATCCGCACCGCCTGCACATTAAGTCCTGGTTGCATGGGAATTTGACCATACATATAAATGAGTTCCTGTGCGGTTGGCTTTCTCCAGTGCAGTTGTGCGGTTGCTTACGTGCGTGATTTTCTTTCTTAAGGTGCGCAGTTTTCTTTCTTAAAGTGTGTGGTTTGTGTGCTTAAGGTGTGTCGGTGTCGAAACTTAAGGTGCATCAACTTAAAGCTTTAGGTGTGTGATTTTCTTTCTTAAGGTGTGTGATTTGTATGCTTAAGGTGAGCTAGTGTTGAAACTTAAGGTGCGCCATTTTAAAACTTTAGGTGCATGGTTTGTATTCTTAAAATTCTTTGTTTGTGTACTTAAGGTGCATAGTTTGTGTACTGAAGGTGCACCATTTAAAAACTTTAGGTGTGTGGTTTGTGTTCTTAGCTTAAGGCACGTGGTTTGTGTACTTAATGTTCTTTGTTTGTGGAGCTTAAGGTGTGTAGTTTGTGTACTGGAGGTGTACCATTTAAAAACTTTAGGTCTTTGGTTTCTGTTCTTAGCTTAAGGTGCGTGATTTGTGTATTTAAAGTGCGTCATTTTAAGTCATAATTAAGATGCGTAACCGCACAACCGCACGGAAAATTATACCCGCACCTGAATCCTTATATGTATATATATATATATAGTGGTCAGTTGAGATTCTACGCTAGTTTTGTACATAAAATCCAAATCTAACACAACCATCACTGATTTAATATTTTAAGACCGTCCCGACTCACTAATTAACCACTATCACCAAAAAAATAATTAAAAAAATCCAATTCATGTGAAAGTGGATTCAGATGAATATCCGCCAAATGGATTAAATTTATCATACCTATCAATATTCCATCAGTCTAAAAGAAATGTAATGTAAAACGTAAAATCCATGCGAACTTAGAAATGAAAACACACAACCAACAACCATTAAATTAAATTAATGTTTTATATTTAACAAAATGAATATTGAATATTCATGCTAAATTCCTTAATCTTAAAATACAGCAGAAATAATAAATACACAAAAGAGTCATAGCCCATGTGATGGGGGTTACTATGGTCCCCATCTAATCACAACAATGAATGAATGCATAAACAACTTCTCACATGATGGCTGTCACTAGTCCCTATGTACTCTTATCATTCTTTATCATTTTCTTTTCTACTCAAAAAACATTAGGACATGCAATCACAATATTATTTAGTTTCATATGTTATTTGAAAAATAATATGTGCTACAGTACAATATAGTAAAGTGAAGTGACAATATTTGTCTTTGTGGTTCGAACCCAAATTAGATCCGCTAGTAGGTCAGGAGTGCAACGACAGCGCCTCACATTATGGTACTAAAGTAATTTTGTAAATGTACCATAGGGCTGGGTTGTCCATAAATATGATGCTTATAATCATAGATGTTTTATTATCATAATTAATAAAAGATCTCTTTAACTTCGATGGACGTAGGCTCTCAACCGAACCACGCAAACTTTTCTTTTTCGTTTTCGTTTTATGTTCTTGATCCCTTGATTTTGTTTTTCTCAACAAATACTATACTCTCTACTCTCTAAAAATATACTTAGAATTTTCCTAAGAAAAAAATATGCATGGATGAGAGCTATATTGTTTTCCATCTAACCACAACAATTCAGTATCCTTAAAAGCAGCACACCAAATTAAATGTTATATTTTACTAATTTTTTCAACAATTTTTTTTTAAATCTTAGAAATCAAGACTTTCTTCACTGTACTTATTGTGAAGCTTTCAACTTTTCAAGAATTATTGTTTGTTATTGATTGTGAATTTTCTTTTCTAAAATTAATGTTTTATAGTAGATCTTGTTTGACAGTTATGCCATGGACCCGGGTCCACTTTGTAATATAAATTCAAGTCAAAATATATAATTTATGTACTGAATATTCACAATTTAAATACTAAACTTGGTTATGTAAATTGTGAATATTTAATATATAAATTTGTAAACATTCAGTATGTAAATTATAAACATTTACTATGGAAATTGTAAACCTTCCTTATATAAATTGTGCATTTTTTAACCTCCGGTGACCAAGTGCCAGGTCCACAGAATAATTTGCTAGATCCTGTTTGAGTTCATTGTTCAAATTTTGATACAAGTCACAACTTAACAAGAAAACTCTAATCCCGATTATTGACTATTTCTATATACATGTATTTAGTTCAAATTTTAGACATTGAAAATTGGGAAAACTATAGAATTTTGTGAAATAAAGTTAAGTACGGTCTTTCTTTCCATTACGATCAAAGGCATCCACGTATAGTCAGCATCCATTTTTGCCTACATAAAGAGTTTAGTTGGTCACATGGATAAAGTTTACGAACAATGACCCGTGATCGAGTTTCACTATCGACAGTGTAAGAGTAACCCATCAAAGTGATGGGCTCCTAATTCTTCGAGATGCTCTGACATACCGGCCCTTGAGATTAGGATTCAACTTTTGATAACAAAGCATCCATTTTTTTTTTTTTGAGATTGTGACTACCATAATGCCCTTGTGCTTTTTGCATGTGCCCACCCTATAGTGCTAACTCCAACCAACAATTTACGACATATAACGAAAAGAATTAAAATTGAAACAGAAAACATTATAATTTTTAATTTTAATGAATAGGTATGTTGTAGGGGTGGGCAATTCGATACGATTTATCCAAACCAAACCAAACTGATCCAATACGAACCAAATTAGTAATACAAAACTGAACGGTTCGGGATTCTTGTAAACCGAACAGTTTAGTAAAAACTAACCGAACCAAACTTTGTTAGATAATAATAATAATAATAATAATAATAATAATAACACTAAAAATAATAGTAAACAAGTAAATCTAAGTCCCTTGCATGCTCCGTCGTTTAATTCCTATTCTCACTAGTACGTACCTCTCTTAAATTTTTTATTTGATTTCTTTATAGCTTGCTTGTTCTCTACTTTGCGCTTTTGTTGTTTGCTACAATTGTTTTTACCATACAATTAGTACTTAGTACTCCGTAGTATGTTTGGACTTTGAATTTCTATTTTGTTATATAATGTTTAGATTTTGCCATTTTGGATATGGATAATGTGATAGTATGTTCGGAAAATTAGAAAACGCTAAAATTTGAGGAGTTAAACCAAACCGAATTAAATCCAAACCGAGCCGTTTCAAACCGAACCGAACTCTAATGTTAATCGAATGGTTTAAATTTTTTAAAACCGAAACCGAAACAAAAAAATCGAACCGAAGCCCGAAACGCCCAGCCCTAGTATATTGTGTGAGATTGTTTTATAAGAGACGCGTAATATTTTTTAATTAAAATATTATTTTATAAATTAATAAAAATGATTATAGTTTACTTAAAAATTACTGTGCTACACATTTTATTTTACACAAGATTTATTTATTTTTAATTAATGTATTTTTTTTTATATTGTACTCATATGCGTCATCTCATATTTAAACGTGTCAAATTCTAAGTAGTTGAGCTAAAATTAATTTTGAATGGGCAGTGTGTACTTGTCAGAATAGTTTTCAATAATTGACAAACCAATCATGGTGTCCATTTTTTCGAAAGTCGAACTTGACTCTTATCCCCATGCAAGACAACCTGACGTCAATCTATCCCTCTTTGTGGGACCAATAAAACCATAATATCCTCAAACGTTAAGGATATCCCCAAGAAGGGCTTTTGGGGTTTATTTTTCATAAGAAAAGATTTGGGGTCTTTAGCAAGTTGTTTTTATTTATTTATTTTTTAAATTATTACTACGTATTATAAATATAAAACTTTTGTGGGATTCATTAAATAGGAATAGAAGCATAACAAACTGTTTCAAGTGCAAAAGCAAATTATTATTATTATTATTATTATTAGACAGAAGGGTCAAATAGACACATCTACTACTCCAAAATGTTCAATTTACCCCTCATCTAAATTATAATGTAATCAAACACACTTACCTTCTAAAATTGTTCGATCAGACTTTCTCGCAGGTTAACCCCTAGTTGCCAATCCACCTGGTTGACATGGAAATTAGTTTAATGACATGGAATTAAATTATATAGAGCAAACCCTAGATAGCGAAATCAACTCTCCCTCCTCAATTCGATTAGCGAAATATGCTCTCCCTAGATAATAGCGAAATTAACTTTCCCTTCTTCAATCACGATTCGCCATTTGTGACTTGGGCTTTGTCAACAGAGCGCCTTCCTCAACCGTATAATGTCATCATCTTCTCATTAAGTGTGCGGATCAACTTGGATTATGAGCTTCCTATGTACTGCTAGTGTGGATTGAAGGCTCCAATCTGCACAACGTGAGATTCTAGGAGGAAATTTTATGGATGTAAAAAATGGAAGGTGTGATTATATCCTTATTTTTAAGATTGTTGTAAATTTTGGACTAAGAAAATTTCTTTTAAATTTTATCAGGAGGGTCTTGGGTGCGGTTTTTTTCGTTTGGAAAAAATGTGAGAATGCATGTGGAGTGGAGGAATTAAAGAAATTGGTTACAAGCATGAGGGGTGGCTTGATGAGTGAAATAAGTGTTCTACATGTAATAATTGAGAGTGACTTACAGCAGAGGAAATTGAAGGAGAAGAAAGATGTAAAGAGAAAGTGTTTCTTTATTTTTCATTTTTTATTTTTTGTAATTGTGTTAGTTTTAGTTAAGATTATATGTTGTAGTGAACAGTTGCTATGTATATTGCAATGCCATTTTATTGTAATGGGTTTTGAGTAGTGAATGCAATGGGTTTTTATTGTGAATGCAATTTGTGGTTGTTCTTTGATTGTGAATCATGGTTGAAAAAATCGCTAGGCGCTCCCTAGGCACTCGGGAGCGCCTAACGCTTAGGACGCCTAGCCAGGGATTAATCGGCGCCTAGGCGTCCGTGTATTTTTTATTTTATTTTTTATTTTTTAAAAATTTGTTTAAGTATTTTTAATTTTTTAAAGACTAATAATTATAAATTATATAATACTTTAATAGTTAATACTAAAATATTAAATATTAACCTAAAAAATATCTAAAGTTTGTACAATTTAGGATTATTTCGCTCAAAACCATGTTGTTTTGAATGAAATAACTCATTAAAAAACAAAGAACAATAGTTAATCGACCGACTAGAAGGCCTAGTCGGTCTAGTCGACGCCTAGGCGGTCAGCGCCTAAGCGGCCTAGGCGGTGCTTTCGCGGCCTAGGCGGAGCTTAGGCGGCCTAAGCGGTCGCCTCGCCGGCCAGCCGCCTAGACCACCATTTAATGTGATACGCTAGGCGGTCGACCAGCGCCTAGCGCCTAGGCGGGGTTTTGCAACACTGTGAATAAATATGGAATAGACCATTTGTGAATGCAATGGGTTTTTATTGTGTTTCTTCCGTGACCCTTCTACCATTTAAGTTTAACGCAAACATAGATACACTGCTAAAATGGAGAAACAATAACAGAGTAGCACTGCCAAAACATACTAACAAAAGGTAGTTACACTACCTTGTCAAAACATAGCTACACTGCTAAAACATACCAAAAGAGTAACACTGTACTACCAAAACATAGCTACACTGCCTTGTCCAAAACATACTACTTAACAAAAGAGTAACACTGCCAAAACATTCTAACAAAAGAGTAACTAGTACTTAGCATTTGTAGTCCAGTCACAACAGAGTTAACACTAAGACAAATAGACCACTAGAAGGCAATTGAAAATTGTGAATTTCAAGACTGTTAATTCCCTCCACTTAAACTATTGGCAATGCTACTTAGTGCATATGTTTAAAGCGTATAGTGCATAAGTTCGAAGCTTAAGATGCGTAAGTTTATAACGTTTGGTGACTAAGTTTAAAGTTTAAGGTGCTTAAGTTTAAAGTTTAAGGTGCTTAAATTTAAAGCTTAAGGTGTGTAAGTTTATAGTTTAAGATGCGTATGTTTAAAGCTTTAAGGTGCGTCACTTTCTAGTTTACGGTGTATATGTTTAAAACTTAAGGTGCATTATTTTCTAACTTAAGGTGCATAAGTTTGAACCTTAAGGTGCGTCAGTTTGAGACACTTGATCATTTGCATCCATGTTGACAGGAAGCGCGTTTTAAATAAAAAAAAAAGAGTCATTTCCACTTTTGGTCCTACTGTTATTGGGGCATTGCCAATTTTAGTCTACTTCATTAATTTTTGCCACATAGCTGCCAGTCTTATTTAGTTCTTGCCACTTTTAATCCACCGTTAAAATTTTCGTCAAATTGCCATCTAAAATAGGGGTATTTTTGGTCTTTTCATGCTTTGGTCATCTTCTTGACTCTTTGCAGTGGTTTTCCTTACACGTTTTCATCAGAGGTCCGGCGAAAGCCATGTGAGCCACATTACAAAGCCATGGCTTTTGCCGGACCTCTTAATTGGATGAAAATCTGTAAGGAAAACCACTACAAAAGGTAAAAGACATGATCAAAGCATGAAAAGATCAAAATACCCCTCTTTTGGACGGTTATTTGACGAAAATTTTAACGGTGGACTAAAAGTGGCAATGATTAAATAAGACTGGCCGTAATGTGGCAAAAATTAATGAAGTGGACTAAAATTGGCAATGCCTCAATAACAATAGGACCAAAAATGGAAATGACTCTAAAAAAAATCCTTCACACGTAATCCATCCAGTATATATATATATATATATATATAATCTGGTTCAAATGCGACGCTGCTCTCCCATGCGATCGTGCAGACTCATGTGGACCATTGAATGTGCTAAGATCAATGGTTGAAAATCAATAAAGATGGAAAAATACGATGACATTTTGATAAATTAAATGCTCGTAAAAATTATAGCCCACGGTAGAGCGGGCTAGTCTACATTGAGACCCATAACTAGCAACTAATCTCATTAAAGTGTAGAAGATTGATCCAGCAACATGAAAGCATTAAAGTGTATCATACTCCGAATATTTATAGAGCAAAATCGGCCAACAAATTTCCTTGCCAAAGAAGTTTTAAGGCATGAGAAAGGCATGAAAATAGTACAGTCATGCATCCTTAGGGAGGTCTTTAGTTCATCCTTTGACATCAATACTATGGGATAATGGGAATATCTCACGCCATAAGATGACTTTTTTAGTGTCTTCCCTCCTTTCAACCAAAAAAAGAAAAATCTTTCTTTTGGAGGAAAAGGGAGCGAGAGACCCAGCCAAACTAGCATCAGGTTCTATCATAGCTCTTTTGGAATGCCACTCCCACTCTATCAATCTCCAGCTGTCCTATGATTTCTGACGGGGGCCTTTGAATTCAATCTAGTCACATTTTTTGCGAGGCAATCAATGATCTCAAACTTTTGATTTTTTTTTAAAAAAAAATACGTTCAAACTTTTGTTTGTAAAGGAAATATATAATATATTCTAACATTTAATGAGGTTTGAAATCATAGTTGATTTTATTTCCTTTATTTCACTCATTTTGTGGTCAATCAAACATTAAAGAACAATCAACAATGCCCCAATATTTCATATTTAATGCCATTATTTAATATAACGGGGTGCTTTACCGTTACTGGTTTCCGTCCCCTTTAGTCCAAAATTTCTGATAAAGTTGGCATAGGTGGTCCAGGTGGATTATCATACACGTTTTTTTTTGAGCTGTTATCAAAAATCAAAATCAAAATAACTATAATATTAATTTACCATAAAATACATTTACCCTGTTTATCCCAACTATTTGGATATAAATCTTACTGGAATTTCATTGGTTTTGAATCAAATCAAATAATATTACAATATTCTCTTGTCTGTAAAGCTATCCTTTTCCTTTCCTGTTATTCCAAAGTCCAAACAATGACTGCGAACACCAAGAATCCAAAACAGCCTTTAGTCTGCTCTTTCCTCTGCATTTTCTTGGTGTTCATACACAATGCTTCAAACGCACAAGAACAGGATCAGATTGGGTTTGGGTATGAGGTCATCTCGTCTGCGGTTGACAGTTCCGGCCGATCGTTGACTGCCCGGCTTCAGGTCATCCAAAACTCATCTGTTTTTGGCCCCGACATCGTCAATCTCAGCCTTGTTGCTAGGTAATAAGAAAGTCGAATCTAGTCAAGTTAGTCTGACTATTGACTTGTTACAAATTCGACTCTGATGGGCTGGAATTGCCTATTAGCTTCTTTGTTTTTTTTTTGGATGAGGAGGGAAACCCTAACCAGTTTGAGTATGAGTAAATCTTACATTATGATCATAACCGATAAAGGATCACAAGAAAAAAATCAATTATTCATAGTTAACCGATTTAAATAAGGAGCAATGATTCGAACTCCTCACCTTGTGATTTTCAGTGTAATTCTCTAGCCATTTTGATTGAGATTATCCTGCCTATTAACTTTCTTGATTTAATTAGCTTACCGGATTTACCTAGTACAACCTAGGTAATTCATAAACTATGTTTTTTAAGGTTGTTTTCGTGCTAAATGCTATGTGTATGAATGCAGCTTTGAGACAGCGGGTCGTTTGAGAGTGAAGATCACAGATGCAGATAATGAGAGATGGGAAATCCCAGAAGATATCATTCCCCGCACAAGTACAATTGCAAATAATAATTCTTCCTCCCCATCCCCATCCCCATTCCCATCTCCATCTCCATCTCCATCTCCATCTCCATCCCCACCCCAATGCCCACCATGCCCATGCGCATGCGGCCAGGTCGCCCAGGTCGCCCAGGCCCAGGTTTCAGCAAATAATTCTTCCAATTCCTCCTCCTCCTCCTCCCTATTCATCTCAGACCCAAACTCCGACCTGGTTTTCACCCTTTACAACACCGCTCCTTTCGGCTTCTCCGTCCAACGCAAGTCCTCAAACGACACCCTTTTTGATTCCTCTCCGGTGGTGGGTTCCAATGACACCTACTTGATCTTTAAGGATCAGTATCTGCAGCTTTCGTCGTCACTACCATCCAACTCTTCGTCTCTGTATGGGCTGGGAGAGCATACCAAGACGACGTTCAAGTTGCAGAGCCCGCAAACGCTCACGCTCTGGACTGCGGATATAGCCAGCTTCAATCGCGATCTCAATCTCTACGGCTCCCACCCTTTTTACATGGACGTCAGATCCCTCCCTCAACCCGGGGTCACCCATGGGGTGTTGCTGCTCAACAGCAATGGCATGGATGTTGTGTATAATGGCGATAGGATTACGTACAAGGTCATTGGTGGCATTCTTGACTTGTATTTCTTTGCGGGGCCTACGCCTGAATTGGTGATGGAGCAGTATACAGAGCTCATTGGCCGCCCTGCTCCTATGCCTTATTGGTCCTTTGGTAAGCACTCATGTTTTCATGATTCTTTCTCCATCCGGTCTCATTTTATATATGTAAATATATAAACTTCAGTCTATTTATCAGCTTCAATTTTTAATCCGGATGAAACATATTTTTTAATTTGGCATCAGAAATCAAGTTGATGGGTGTAAAGAGTCAAGTCCAGCAATTAGTAATTAAGGAATTGCTGGGTTAGGCCCGTGAAGAGTTAAATTTCATTAAGAAATTTTGCAAATGAAGACTTAAAATTAATTTTTTGGTAAATCAATTGTGAAATGTTTTTCTAGAATGCCCAATATCCGTTTTAATCTTTTATGTGAAAATGCTCTATTTTCCTGAGATTTTCTTGACTTTTATTCAAAAGGTCCAATAATGTAGAGATATTGGACTTTTTGAGACAATAAGTCCATCACTTTACTTCTTGCAAACGTGATGACAAAATAACATATCATTTAATTTGGTATCAAAAGTCAAGTTCATGGGCATAAAGAAGTCCATCAAAATTAAGGGGATTGTTAGGCGGAGGTTAGTAAAAGACTAACTCTAAATTTTGCCTCCTAAAATATGATGGCGGTCTATTAGTTATAACTTTTGGAGTAATGATAAGTGCTTCATCTTAACAAATTATGGGTGCGCAGGATTTCACCAGTGTCGTTATGGTTATGTGAATATTGACGAGGTTGAAGGAGTGGTGGCTGGGTATGCAAACGCCTCAATACCCCTAGAGGTTATGTGGACAGATATTGATTACATGGATGCCTACAAGGATTTTACTTTTGACCCTGTAAACTTCCCACCGGAGAGGATGAAGGCATTCGTTGATAAACTTCATCAGAATGCTCAGAAATACGTGCTCATTCTTGATCCAGGTTAGTTCAATTCAGCTAATTTCATTTGATTTGTATGAAACGTTGCCATATTATATTGTTTCTATAAACCTGATCCATTTTTCTCCTTCAATTCATCAGGGATTAGCATAAACGACTCATATCCCACCTACAAGAGAGGGCTAGAAGCCGATATCTACATCAAGCGCGATGGCGTTCCATACCAGGGACAAGTCTGGCCTGGAAATGTATACTTCCCTGACTTTATAAACCCAGCTGCTACTGCCTATTGGAGCAATGAGATCAAGATGTTCTGGGATGTTGCTGGCTTCGACGGCCTATGGATCGACATGAATGAGTTATCCAACTTCATAACATCTCCTTCCAATGATTCCTCCGCGCTCGACAACCCTCCCTACAAGATCAACAACTCTGGAGGCCAGAGGCCAATCAACGACAGAACTGTCCCTGCAACCGCGCTTCATTTTGGCAACATTCCCGAGTATGATGTTCATAACCTCTATGGGTTCCTGGAAGTCAAGGCCACGAATGAAGCTCTGATCAATGTTACTGGTAAAAGACCTTTTGTGGTGAGCAGGTCTACCTTTGTTGGCGCTGGCAAGTATACTGCACATTGGACTGGTGACAATGCTGCAAGTTGGGATGATTTGGGGTTTAGCATTTCAGGCATTTTGAACTCTGGGCTGTTTGGGATTCCCATGGTTGGAGCTGACATTTGTGGCTTTGCTAGAGCTACTACTGAAGAGCTTTGCCAACGCTGGATCCAGGTAATTAAACTACCTTGCTATAATCATAGAAATTAATTGATTAACATCCTTGACTAGTAACAAAATCAAACATCAGGTAGCTCCAGCCAAAATGGCTAAAGATTAGATATAGACTTGTAACCAAAGGGTCACGAGTTCTAATCCCAGCCTTCTTGATTCAAGCTCGATCAGGTAGGGGCAACCTAGGATGATTTATCTACCTCCTTGTGGAGGCTAAGATCACAAGACGGGGTTCACAAGGTTACAAATTCAACTCCTAACAGGAGGCAAATTGTTAACTTGGGCCTATTGTCCTTAGTTTGAGCAACTATGAATAATCTAGACTGGTTTACCTTCTTGTGTTTTTTTGGCGATTAGAGTTGTTCATCACATTTCCTCGTCACCCAATTCTTAGTTTGAGCTTGTCAACTATAGATAATCTAGGCTAATTTAACTGTTTGTGTTTATTTACTGACTAGGGTCTTACGGGGTTTCCCTAGTCACCCAAAAAAGAAAATCAAACATATATGTTAAGGATTTGTGTGTGAATAGATAAGTGTTGTTGAATGTAGCTAGGGGCATTCTATCCATTTTCAAGAAACCATGGAGAGAAGTCCAGCAACCACCATGAACTCTATCTCTGGGAATCTGTTGCTGCATCAGCCAGGAAGGTGCTGGGGCTGCGCTATCGCCTCCTCCCATACTTTTACACATTGATGTACGAGGCACACACCCGTGGTGTCCCCATTGCAAGGCCGCTCTTCTTCTCATTCCCACAGGACACCAACACATACCAAGTTTACTCCCAGTTTCTCCTGGGCCAGGGGGTGCTCATTTCACCGGTTCTAACTCAATCTGCAGTCTCAGTAGAGGCCTATTTCCCATCCGGAACCTGGTACGATCTCTTCAACTACTCCAACTCCGTGGCGGCAGAATCAGGGAAAACCGTCACTCTCGACGCCCCTCTCGATCACATAAACGTTCATCTCCGGGAAGGGCACATCCTGGCACTGCAGGGAGAGGCAATGACAACACAGGCGGCCCGCAACACTTCGTTCGAGCTGCTCGTGGCTCTCAGCACCACGGGTAACAGCTCTGGTGAGGTTTTCTTGGATGATGGAGAGGAAATCGAGATGGGCGGGGCCGGAGGGAGATGGAGCTTGGTGCATTTCCAAACCAGTGGAGTGGGAGCCAATGTAACGCTCACATCAGAGGTCACAAATCCAGATTTTGCCGCAAACAGCAGTTGGATCATACAGAAAGTGACTGTTCTTGGAATGAAGGATAGCACCAACTCATCATCATCTGGTGTTGTGGAGATTACTGGCCTGAATTTGCCTATAGGGACAAGTTTTACTTTGGAGCTGAAACCACAGTAGTAAGAAAGAAGCAGACAATCAATCATCATTGGAGTATGCTAATGATCCTTAACAAACAGACGCAGGATCTCAGCAAACTAAGATGGTTTGTTTATTTAATTTGCCTCTTGAAATCACTGTATCGGAACATTCTCAATAAATTATTCCACCAAAGAAAGAATAAATTTTTTTTTTCAACTTTTCTAGTTGCTTGTCACATCTTTATAGTGATTAAAGGCTGAAATCAAATACAAAGAGAGAAATATGTTGACATAACTATTTCTGATCTCTTAAAATGGTTACTTGTAACTAACCATATACTATCCCTGTGCATGCACTATTTTTTATATAATCTTCGCACTTTGTTAGCAAACAAAGGCCTAGTTTGGCAATAAGCGGTTAGTAGTTAATGGATAGCAGATTGTGTTAGCGGATTTCACCAATGGATTTCCTTAAAGCATTGTAAAAAAATGTTTGGTAACATTAGTTGTTTACTATTAGTAGTTAGCATGTAATAAAAGAGTTATTAGAACATTCATGTTATTATTAATACTAGTATTTTCGCCCGTGCGTTGCACGGAATGAATTTGTTATAATATTTTAAGAATATTTGTTTCGATATACAATTATATAAATTATAACATCGAATATTATATAGCTCAATTGATGAAATTAGTTGGATTGATTATGTTTTCTCTGTTTTCTTTGCTTGAATTAGAGCAAATTATTGTTCAATTACCCGTCCGATTCACGGATAAATTTTTGTATTATTTATTTAGATAATAAAATTAAAGATAAAATTATTTTTTAAAAGAATATAATATTAAACATGTACATTTATTTGATTATAAGATTAGTGCAAAAGTATCACTCAATTAATTGAATAATATATGACTTGTTTGTTTACAATTATCTTAAAAAGATCTATATTTAATATAACTTAAGTAATTATATTATTACAAAAATAAATATGAAAAAATGAGAAATAATTTAACTTTAATTATTACAGAGTATAAAAATAAATTCAACGGCCAATGTTTAGCTTAATTACCATAAAGTCAATTACACTAAATTAATTATTTTTCGTTAATAGGAATGTCAATTCGTATATACAAAAATTATTATTATTATTATTATTATATATTAAATATGTTCGACTTTCTGCAGTGTTCATGTCACACGTGTACTAATTAATTTGATCAATGACATCTAAAGTTGGTAAGTGAATTGCTCAACCTTATATATAATTATAATAATATAATTGCCGATTATATTTCCAATGAAATATTAATATATTCATTTTATTTTTCCTAATATTTTAATTTCCTTTTGAATATATTCATTTACTTTTTCCTTTATAAAATGAATTATTGATTGTCATTCATTTTTCCTTCATAATTTTTTCCTAATATTTCATTTGTTGGTTACTAATTCTTTTGTAGGGAAAGCTATGCTATATTTCCAGTGAAATATTAATATATTCATTTCGTTTTTCCTAATATTTCATTTCTTTTAATATATATATATTCATTTCATTTTTCCTTCATACAAAGAATTAATATTGATCTCCATTCCTTTTTCCTTCATAATTTTTTCCTAATATTTCATTTGTTGGTTACTAATTTTTTCATATGAAAAGTTGTGTTATATTTCTAGTGAAATATTAATATATTCCTTTCATTTTTCCTAATATTTCATTTTCGTATAAACATATTCATTTCCATTTTCCTTCATAAAAAATTAATATTCATTTCCATTCTTTTTTCCTTCATAATTCTTTCCTAATATTTCATTTGGTGGTTACTAATTTGTTTGTAGAGAAAATTGTGTTATATTTCCAGTGAAATTTTAATATGTTCATTTCATTTTTTCTAATTTTTCCTTTTGAATATATTTATTTCATTTTTCCTTCATAAAAAGAATTAATATTATTTTACATTCCTTTTTCCTTTATAATTTTTTCCTAATCATTTATTTGGTGGTTACTAATTTTTTCGTAGGAAAAAGTTGTGTTATATTTCCAGTGAAATATTAATATATTCATTTCATTTTTCATAATATTCCATTTTCTTTTTAGTATATTCATTTCCTTTTTTCCTTCATCAAAAAATCAATACTGCTTTCCATCCATTCATTTTTCCTGATAATAATTGTCAATTAATTAGCCTGATTCCTTGCCAATTAGTAAGAAAATATTAATAATAGATTCCCGTGTAATATTTATTTTCTTTTTGTTCATAAAAATTTATTATTAATTTCCATATGATTAAAAAGTAATATAATTATAAAAATATAATTGTTGAATATATTTTCAGTGAAATATTAATAAATTTATTTCTTTTCATTCTAAATAATTAATATAATTATAATTATAATATAATTTTTGATTATATTTCCAGTAAAATATGAATATATTCATTTCCTTTTTCCTTCATATATTCATTTCCATTTATTTTTCCTTCATAATTTTTTGCTAATATTTCATTTGGTGGTTACTAATTTTTGCATAGGGAAAGCTGTGTTATATTTATAGTGAATTTTTATTATTAATCTCCTTTTTCATTCATATAATTTTAATATTCATTTCCATATAATTAATAAGTAATATATTATAAAAATATAATTTCCAATGATTAATATATTCATTTTCTTTTTCCTTCATAAATATTAATATGATTAATATAATTAAAATAATTTTATTGTCAAAATGAATTCAATTTTTTTTGTTCAATTTTCAATCAAATATTAATATTAATTTACTTTTTCAAATAGCCTAAATTCCGTGCCGTTTAATTT
Source organism: Ipomoea triloba (assembly GCF_003576645.1). NCBI lineage: Eukaryota > Viridiplantae > Streptophyta > Magnoliopsida > Solanales > Convolvulaceae > Ipomoea > Ipomoea triloba. The sequence continues at coordinate 5,196,542 of NC_044920.1, read as the reverse complement.
CCAATTAATTATTTTTTTAATATTCTTTTTTTGAACTATAATTATTGCCTAACTTCCGTGGGTTTAATTTCCAATTAAATATTTTTTTAATATTCTTTTTTTGAACTATAATTTCACCTTTGAACATGGTATGAATAAACGAATAAAACAACTACATATTCAAAGTAATGTAAAACCATGAAATGTTAAGATTTAAACAAATTACACAAATTTAGAATTTAAAATCTTTAATGCCCAAAAACATAAAATGTCTATGATTTCAACAGGAAAATATTTTATTAATTGCTTCTCAACTTTCATGTACGTCTCTTAACAGATCCATTATCCTTTGCATCACATTGCTTATTATGCTCCAAATATCTGCATTTGTAATTAAAGAATCAAAAGAGCCGGAAATATAAGATTTCAAATATAAAAGAATATTTAAAAAAATCAATTAAAAAAGAATAGTTAATACTTAGAATAAAAGTTGTAGTTATTTGACAAATTAGCTTATCTTTCGACAATTGAAGCTACCAACAATTAACCATCGCGCTTGTGATTGCAAAATATAAGAACTTGCAATGAATGTAACCAAAAAAATCAAAAAAAAAAAAAGAAGAAGAAGATAAGATAAGAACAGTAAAAAAAAACATTAAATATGTCACACTTTTATGGAGAATAGTGGTTTTTCCTATGTACATTGATGCTTTCACAAACGAAAAACAACAGAACTAAGAGAGTATAAAATTGGTGGTGGTGGTTGGCTGGGTTTCTTCTTGTATTTATAGCCATAAAAAGATAGAGGCAGAGCTATTATTGGTAATTGGTAATTCATTTGATTACCATTCATATGTTTTCACCATTATCGTAATAATTGGTAATTGGTAATAAATAAATGGAATTGTAAACAAATAGCTATTGGAATATAATATATATGGAATTCAATTATAATTAATAGAATTCCATACAATTATAACTAATATATTTTTATATACTATTATATAGATATAGATANTAATATATTTTTATATACTATTATATAGATATAGATATAGATTATTATTCTCCCATAATAAATAAATAAATCTATACCATAAACATTTGTCAGTGGTATTACATTATATGTATTAATCTATAAAATACAAATATACTATCATAATAATTAATTAGCATAAACAATTTTCAGTGGTATTACATTAATGCACGTATATGTATTAATCTATAAAATATAAATATACTATCATAATAATTTTTTTTTTTGAAAAAATCGTAATAATTAATTACTATAAATATTTTTCAGTGGTACTACATTAATGCACGTATATGTATTAATCTATAAAATACAAATATACTATCATAATAATTTTTTTTGATAAAATACTATCATAATAATTAGCATAATTTCTAATAAGGAATTACCATAATTACTAATAACTAATTACCAATCTATACTATATGTAATATATTATGATTACCATAATTACTTATATTTTGATAGAATAATATTAATTAATTATAATTAGAATAATAATTATCATATTACTAAAATGCCCCTATGTTTGGGCGGGAAATTTTTGAGGAGGATAATGCTTTTATATATAGTATAGATATAGATTAATATTAATATTGTTATTATGTAATAATAAAATAAAACTTATCTATACTATTAATAAAAACAAAATTCTCCATTTTAACTTCTCACCCAAAATACTCTTATACTATATTAAGGTTTACTCTTATACTATATTAAGGTTTACGTAATATGGTAAAATATGGTAATACAATTCTTATTCGTACTACAATTGTAAATTAAAAAGTGGTAATAGAATTCTAATAAAATATTTTTTTTTACCCTCCTATTTTTAATACAATATATATATATATATATATATATATATATATATATATATATATATATATATATATATATATATATATATATATATATATATATATA
>NC_044920.1:5105781-5194560 GCF_003576645.1 Ipomoea triloba | reverse complement strand
TATATATATATATATATATATATATATATATATATATATATATATATATATATATATATATAGATTTTGTCCTAAATTGTTACTATAAGATTAGAAAATTATATATTACACATGATGTCATAAAAGAAATTAGAACTTTATCTTTTTTTCTAAAATTTTTCACGCTAATTTTCATGACTAAAGTTTATTTGCAATGAAAAAATAAACACTAAAAAATGAAGTTCTAAAATGAATTAATTGTGGTATTATATTGGTTATAAACAAAAAAAAAAAAAAGAAGCTCTTTGGGTGTTAATTTAAAATAGTAAACATGTCACCCATGTTGGAATAGTTTTTGTAATCCAAAATAAATTGTGATGGTCTTATTAATAAATATATTAATATCACAAAATAAATTGTAATAGTCTTATTAATAAATATTAATATCAATATTGAATCGTTATTAATGTAAATGTATATTTGGCACACTAAATTTTATTCTGCAACGTTGGTTAAGAAATCTCATTTAACTATTTCAAATTAAATATTACTTTTTTTATTGATTTTTTTAATATCTATAATACTTTAATTTTGTGTACAATTATTAATCAACTTGAAGAATTTTTAGTAAAGACTGAAATTACATGAATGACATATTTACATCATTTGTTAAATATATATACTTTGAAATCATTCATTAACTTTAAATGTTGGGTCACCTATGATTCTAATGAGAAATATTGACCACACTCTTGACATTTGCAATGACACTCGGTTGGTTTTAACGAAATTAGCTGACCATGTTATAGACGCACGCATATTAGCAAGGACAAATGCTGACACCAATGTACTAATAGCTAAAATGACTATCACTCCATCAGACCCAAGACTGCCATTCAAATTTAACATAAGACAATTTCCATTGATGCTTTACTATGCAATGACCTAGTACTGTCAAAGCGGGCCGACCCGCCCCACCGCGGGCCAAATTTCTGGCGGGCTTTTGTAGGCCAGCCCGTTAGACCCACAGACCAAAATTTGTGTAACCCTAACTCGCCCCGCGCGGGTTCGCAGACCCCGCGGGCCGGCCCGCGAGCTTTTTCATCTTCTTTTCCATTTTTTTTTAATATATACATTCACAGTGTATTACTGTGAATCTATATATTCACAGTAATACACTGAAATATATATATATATATATATATATATGTATGTATGTATGTATGTATGTATGTATGTATGTATGTATGTATGTATGTGGTACCGGTATCTTTTATTAATAAAATGAATGCAAGAGTACAAATAGTTCAGTACAGTAGTGTTTTCTCAGTAGTGAGTTCAGCTTAGTCAAAATGTTCCCCCTGCAAGTGTTGTGAGCGCCCTTTTATATTCTTGAGCGCAACGTCCTATCTTAAATGCGCAGTAATGGAGTGTTAGTGCTGAGGAGCCGTTGGAGTACCGTTGGACTGAAATGTTGAACGGCTAGTTTGAACGTCCTTTCATTGTCTTGTCCTTGGGTGCTGCCCGTGGTTTCGGGTCGGGTACCCAATTACCCTGTCAGTATGTATGTATGTATGTATGTGTGTATCTATGTGTGTGTGTGTGTGTATATATATATATATATAATTGTTTTTACTTAGCCCGCGAGCCAATTTTGGCCCGCCCCATTAGGCCCGCATTTTCGAGGGCCTATTTTTTCATGACCCTAACCCGTCCCACCGCGGGGCGGGTGCGGGCTAGCCCGCGGGCTTTGGCCCATTTTGACAACCCTACAATGACCATCAACAAAAGTCAAAGTCAAACACTATTAAATGCTGGCTTGCTATTATAGAAACTGATTTTTGTTCATGGTCAATTATATGTGGACATGTGGTTGCGTCAAGAGTGAGTAATCCAGACATGCTCAAAATCTTAATTTGTGATGAACCTGAAAGATTTTGTACTCCTACTACGGAGTACTAATTTAATTTACACAGAGGTTTTTAATAATTTGTAATTTATAATTTCAATAATAAAATCAAACATTAAGTTTTGTTAGTAATTGCATGTATTTTCGTAAATTATATTATATTATTATTATTATTTTTCCTTTTTTGAAATGAAGGAGGGGGAAAGATTCAGTCAGGACAAAACCCAACTTAATTAACAGGAAAGAACACATATTATTATATATGAGAAAGAAAAAATTTCATTATTCACTGCAAATATCGTGTAAAATATTCTAATGACGACGATGAATATAAAGGAGTGTTGTTGTTAATGATCCGATTTCCTTATAGTTTAAAGGAGTGTAGTAGTTAATTATGATAAAATTATGATAATAATTTCATCTCGGAATATATATATATATATATATATATATATATATATATATATATATATTATCTATAAAATATGATTTATGTGCAAGTTGGCGTTTTAGATAAAGAGTCAAGATGTCAATAATGGATTCCTTCTTCAACAAAGGGTTCAAAACAACCCAATGGTAATTGTTTCTTATTTTTCTTCAAAACTTCAGCTTTTTTTTCCATAATTCACAATTTTTTATGTGGATTTTAATTTGAATATTATATGCAGAACATGTTTTGATTTGCATTTCGATTTACTGTAAGAACTAATTGAAATGACTGAACATGGTTTTGAATCTGTGTATTAGAATATGATTTTTCACTTCGTGTTTTATTTATATAGAGATTAACCTAAAATTAACATATATTGGAGTTCTTGTGATGGTGTGTCGGCCCCGCCAACACCCCGTCCATTAGATCCAACGGTGCTAAGAACACCTACGACGACGATTGCAAAAAAAAAATATCTTGAAATTTGTAACAAGATACTTACGTTTTCATAGGTGCAATTCCATTATATTACTGGGCAGTGGAAGATAGGGATGAGATATGACTTAACAAAGAAACGGGAAGGAGAGGGAGGTAGTGCAAAATGAAAAATTATGATTTCCAAAGTCACGAATCCATTGTATTTATAGGTAGAAAATTTGAGAATTATAAGTTTGTATAAATTTTCAAAAGGGAAGTGTAATTAATTTTAATTTCTAAAGGAAAGTGTAATTTATTTTAATTCTTAACATTTTTATCCAAATGTTAAATTTGTAAAAACTTTCAAAATGGAAGTGTAATTAATTTTAATTTCTAAAGGAAAGTGTAATTTATTTTAATTCTTAACATTTTTATCCTAATGTTTGATATTACAAAAATACCCTTGAATTTGGGCAGGAAATTTTGGCTAGGCACTTCTATTATTATATATAGGAAAACGGGTCAAATAGGCCCTCAAACTTTACCCGAAAAGGTAATTAGGTACCTAAATTTTTTAAATGTGCAATTAAACCCTTTAACATTTTATTTTTGTGCAATGAAGTCCAAAAAACAGGTTAATGACCTGCTATCACAAGTTTGCTGACCTGCTATCACTAGGGTTCAAGCAATTAAACCCTTTAACATCATAACAGGTTTGTGCAATGACCTGTTATCACTAGGGTTCAGGCCTTATTTTTTATCAAAAACATTTGTCGGTGACAATGTCGATCGTCGAAGAAGGCGACCAACGACCAAATCTGGTTGCCTCTCTAGAGGAAGCGACCAATTCTGGTCGCCATCTCTGGGAAGGCAAACTACACTGGTCGCCTCCTTTGGAGAGGCAACCAGTTTTGGTTTCCGGTCGCCTTCTCTAACGACTGGCTTCGTTACCGGCGGTTGTTTTTTTATCGGAAATGATGTCTGAACCCTAGTGACTTGCTATCACATGCCACTAACATATTTTTGGACTTTATTGCACAAAAATAAAATGTTAAAGGTTTTAATTGCACCTTTAAAAAGTTTAGGTACGTAATTGACTTTTCATGTAAAGATTGAGGGTCTATTTGACCCCTTTTTTAAAAAAAATAAAAACTTAATACATTAAATCAGAAGCCAGAATGTTCACNGGCGTTTTAGATAAAGAGTCAAGATGTCAATAATGGATTCCTTCTTCAACAAAGGGTTCAAAACAACCCAATGGTAATTGTTTCTTATTTTTCTTCAAAACTTCAGCTTTTTTTTCCATAATTCACAATTTTTTATGTGGATTTTAATTTGAATATTATATGCAGAACATGTTTTGATTTGCATTTCGATTTACTGTAAGAACTAATTGAAATGACTGAACATGGTTTTGAATCTGTGTATTAGAATATGATTTTTCACTTCGTGTTTTATTTATATAGAGATTAACCTAAAATTAACATATATTGGAGTTCTTGTGATGGTGTGTCGGCCCCGCCAACACCCCGTCCATTAGATCCAACGGTGCTAAGAACACCTACGACGACGATTGCAAAAAAAAAATATCTTGAAATTTGTAACAAGATACTTACGTTTTCATAGGTGCAATTCCATTATATTACTGGGCAGTGGAAGATAGGGATGAGATATGACTTAACAAAGAAACGGGAAGGAGAGGGAGGTAGTGCAAAATGAAAAATTATGATTTCCAAAGTCACGAATCCATTGTATTTATAGGTAGAAAATTTGAGAATTATAAGTTTGTATAAATTTTCAAAAGGGAAGTGTAATTAATTTTAATTTCTAAAGGAAAGTGTAATTTATTTTAATTCTTAACATTTTTATCCAAATGTTAAATTTGTAAAAACTTTCAAAATGGAAGTGTAATTAATTTTAATTTCTAAAGGAAAGTGTAATTTATTTTAATTCTTAACATTTTTATCCTAATGTTTGATATTACAAAAATACCCTTGAATTTGGGCAGGAAATTTTGGCTAGGCACTTCTATTATTATATATAGGAAAACGGGTCAAATAGGCCCTCAAACTTTACCCGAAAAGGTAATTAGGTACCTAAATTTTTTAAATGTGCAATTAAACCCTTTAACATTTTATTTTTGTGCAATGAAGTCCAAAAAACAGGTTAATGACCTGCTATCACAAGTTTGCTGACCTGCTATCACTAGGGTTCAAGCAATTAAACCCTTTAACATCATAACAGGTTTGTGCAATGACCTGTTATCACTAGGGTTCAGGCCTTATTTTTTATCAAAAACATTTGTCGGTGACAATGTCGATCGTCGAAGAAGGCGACCAACGACCAAATCTGGTTGCCTCTCTAGAGGAAGCGACCAATTCTGGTCGCCATCTCTGGGAAGGCAAACTACACTGGTCGCCTCCTTTGGAGAGGCAACCAGTTTTGGTTTCCGGTCGCCTTCTCTAACGACTGGCTTCGTTACCGGCGGTTGTTTTTTTATCGGAAATGATGTCTGAACCCTAGTGACTTGCTATCACATGCCACTAACATATTTTTGGACTTTATTGCACAAAAATAAAATGTTAAAGGTTTTAATTGCACCTTTAAAAAGTTTAGGTACGTAATTGACTTTTCATGTAAAGATTGAGGGTCTATTTGACCCCTTTTTTAAAAAAAATAAAAACTTAATACATTAAATCAGAAGCCAGAATGTTCACAAGGAATAAAAGAGGAGAGTACAACCACTCCTCGCAACCTGACTCAGAAACGGCTTCCCGAGCAATAACATAGGCAACACGATTCGCAGATCGCCTAGCAAAACGAAAAACTACATCATGGATCTTAGATGCAGTTTCTTTTACATCATAAATAACAAGACCAAACGAAGAATTAAAAGATTTAGATGATAAAGCATAGAAAACAAGCTGGGAATCAGTATCTACGTCTCCTAACTCCAACTCCTTCAGCTAACTAAGCGCTTCCCGGATACTCACAGCTTCAGCCTCTTTGACACTGAAAGACCCAACATATTTTTTGGCTTTTGCTGTAATGAAACGACTATCATCATCAGGAATAATCCATTCCATTCCCATAGTAGAGTTATTCAGATCCATTGCCACATACGTGTTAAGTTTTTGCCTGCCTTGTGTTGGTGGACTCCATTGCTTTACACCGGTATTAGACATTGTGTTTGTCTCCTCTCTATCATTAACATTCTTCCAACCCGACCACAAAGATAAGCAGCATGCATCATGGTATTCATCTCATAAGGGGTGCCCTTCCACACAAATTCGTTCCTGCTATACCAGAGTCCCCAACAAAACATGGCAACTTACATACGCCATCTCCTGTTAGATTGCAAATATTACTAAAAAAACCAATTAGATATAGCGTCATTACCATGATGGATAATTGGCAGCCCAACACTGGTCCAAATTCTTCTAGTTTCACGGCATTCAGCGAATAAATGGAGAGCGGGCTCCTTATGTTGTTAACACAAAAAACACAATAATGAGCATGCAACATGTTTAGCATTTAGTGCGTCACGAGTAGGAAGGAAACCAGAAGCTAATTGCTAGCAAAAACTCTTTACTTTGGGAGGCACATACATATTCCATAGCTTGGTCTAGGGTCTAGCATCATATGTCTCCCTTATCAACTTCCTGTAACAAGATTTAACATTATACTTCCCTTTAGAATCAGCAACCCAAATCCACGTATCTGGTGGACTTTTTATGCTTAACAGGAGATTAAGAATCAGCTCGACATCTCTAGACTCAAAAATGTCATGCACACATTCATTATCCCACTCCGCACTATGCACACTAAATAGAGACGAAATCGGAGCTTGTGCAATAGATTCATGCAGAAGAGACGTGACATGAGGATTCAACTCATCCGGTAGCCAAGGATCACTACCAATAATTGTTGTTCTGCCATCCCCAATACATTTTCTACACCCATTTTCAACAGACTTTGCACCTCCATCATCCCCCTCCATATATATGAGGGGTTACTACCAATTTTAGCCTTAAAAAAAAGATGTTGATGGATAATATCGGGCCTTGTAGACACGAACCATAAGAGAGTTCGACATTGTCAATAACCGCCATGCTTGTTTACCCAAGAGTGCTAAGTTCATCTCATGAAGTTAATGAAACCCCATGCCACCCCAAGTTTTCGGTTTACATAAACCTGCCCAATTTCTCCATCGAACCCATTTGACATTGCCAATAGTGCTAGTCTACCAATATTCATTCATCAACGTCTCCATCTCCTTGCACAAACCTAAAGGTAATAGGAAAACCATCATAGCATAAGAAGGCAAGGCATGAATAACATTTTTTAACAGGACCTCCCTCCCTGCATGTGACAAGAACTTCGCATTCCAACTTCGAACCTTATTCAACATTTTTCCTTTTAGAAACCCAATAATTTCTTTCTTCCTCCTGCCAACTAATGAAGGCAATCCCAAGTATTTCTCTGAGGTGTCTCCTTCTCGCACACTAAGAATCATGACAACATTATCTCAAACAAGCTGCTACACATTAGAGCTAAAGCACACTATAGACTTATCAAAATTTATTGTTGACCCGAAACATTAGAATACACATCCAGAACCCATTTCATCTTTGTACTTTTAGTAACATTGGCATGGAAAAAAGGAAACAATCGTCAGCAAATAGGAGATGGGAAATTGGCGGGGCCCCTCTAGCAACAAAAAGCACCATGCAAACCTTGCCTCATTTGACGATCAATTAATGCTTTTAAACCCTAAGCTATAAATAGGAAAAGATATGGAGAAAGAGGATCACCTCGCCGAAGACCTCTTCCCGGAATAATTTGGCCAAATTGCCGTTGCTCATGCAATACGTGGTACTTGACCGAACTAACCTTTTTGATCATTAAGTCCACCCACTTCATATCAAAACCCATTTTTAGCATCACCCCTTTCAAAAACCTGCCACTCAACTCGGTCGTATGCCTTGCTCATATCCACTTTCAATGCAATAACACCTTCCTTTCCTTAAGTCTTGCGTTTCAAAAAATGATGAGCTTCATACGCAAGCATGATATTATCATATATTAATCTTCCCGAAATAAAAGCACTCTAAGCTTGTGAAACAAGACCATCCAACACAGTTTTCAAACGATTAGCACATACCTTCGCCGCAATTTTATAAAGCACATTGCATAAGGAAATTGAACGAAGGTCTTTTATAGAGTCGGGATTTGATTTCTTCAGAATTAAGACTATGAAAGTATCGTTGGCTTTTGTTGGTAGCTTGGCCGAATCCACAAAGTTCCTACAGAACATCGTCGCACCATTCCCAAAAATGTCCCAAAAATGCTGAAAGAACCCCAGACCCAATCTGTCAGGACTCAGAGAATTATCTGGATACATTTGGAAAACAACACGGTACACCTCCTCAGCACTTACTGGTCTAAGCAATCTGTTATTTTCCTTAGGTTTCAGCCGAGGCGTTATACAATCCAGAACCTCATCCATCACGTAATTGGAAGACATAAATAGGTTTGTAAAATAGTCCAACATGACCTCTCTCATTTCCTCCACATATTCAACCAAAACACCATCCTCTCTCCTCAATTGCTTTATTCGATTTCGGTGTTGTCTAGTCTTAATAGCATTTTGAAAATATTTCGTGTTATGATCTCCTTCCTTATACCAGTGTTCCTTAGCTCTCTACTTCCAATAAATATGTTGTTGGTTAAGCAAGGATAATAACTCATTCTCGGTACTGGAATACTCACTAAAGCCCCGATCATCACATCTCATACGTAGGAACTCCAACTAGGTTTTGCATACATGGATCTTACGCTGAAATTCTTTATTATAAGTTCTGCCCCGCCTCTATAAATCAATTCCACACGCTTCTATCCGACTCAACACATCATGCCCTGTAGTTCAACTCCAAGTATTAGTAATAATCTCCCTACACTTATCTTCCCATAACCACATATTATCAAAACAGAAGCGACGTCGGCATGTGCCATTCGAAGTGACCACCGGTGTAAGGAAAAGTGGTAAGTGATCACTATACGGACATGTTAACGAGCAAGTTTTTGCACCTTCAAATAACGTAAGCCAAGAATTTGTCGTGAGAATCCAGTCAAGTTTTTCCTCAATCATATCTGAGGTACCCCGGGGTCTCTCCCATGTAAATTGATTGCCTGTAAACACAAAATCCTGGAGTCCACAGTCCGCTATAGCTTCGCTAAACCTAGTAATTAGCCAATTAGGATGAGGATTGCGCCCTCTCTTCTCACTTTGGTACAACAGATCATTATAGCCCCCCATAATTACCCACGACATTATACTTAAACTAGCCAATGTTCACAACAACTGCCATGATTCACGGTTTTGAGACCTCTTTGGGTAGCCATAATAATCGATAAACCTCCATTTCGGACTACTAATATTCTAAAAACTAGTTGCACTCTTATCGGTTCCATTTTTTCTTTACCATAAACGTCTCTATCAAAAATACTACTTTTGGCCTCTTCACGCAGATGATATCCGCTAGAACACAAATTGTCGATGGGTTTCCAAGCCCTTGATAATTTCACGTAAGAAGACTCATAATTCTAAGCAAGTTTGCTGAGCAAAGCCCGCCCCATTCCTGGTTTTTAGCACCATGGTCTCAACATTATCCATATCAGAAATACTCCTCCCACTTCTTTCTGCCTCACTTTCCAACCTCTTCCTCTTCTGTTCGGCCATAACAACCTCAATAATTACCGCCTCATCATCCTTATGGCTCCTAGGAACAACGATAGTCAACGAGAGCTAAACTTGTGGTTCTTTACCCTTATCAGTAGGCATAAAACTGATGTTACCCTCATTTGCCTTCATGAACCCATTAATAACTTCCATTCCGGGAGACCTCTATTTTTGTCGTTCAATATTGGTTTCCTAGGCAATCCATCTTTGATCAGCAGTAGGGACATTTCTTCATGATCTAGCATGCAAATAAGCACCATTTGGTTTCTCAATAGTCGGATCACCACCTTGTAGTGCCTTCATACAGAACTTGTCCCCGTGTCCAATTAAACCACACAAAAAGCAGAAAGTTAGTACTCTTTCGAACAGGAAGTCCAAAATAGACCAAGAACTTTCTCTTTAGTTTCATCTGCTTTTTTAATGGCTTAGTCATGTCGATCAACACTTGAACTCTATAGAACGTTTGCATGGAACCATCAAAATTCCTCTCATCATTTTTGACCCATGTCCCGAGAAAAGATCCGATTGCTTTTACAACCACATCAAATCTAAATTCCGTTAGAAGACTATGGATTTGGACCCAAAACTCAGCATGATGCAGATCAACTGTTTCCAAATCCTCATTTGGAAGTAATTGACGCATAACCAACAAACACTGCTCGTACGTCCAAGGTTCATATTCATTACACGATTTAGGTCCCCCTCATGAAAGAATGGGAACTTCACATTTTTGTTTGTAAGAATGGGAACTTCACATTTTTGTTTGTAACCAACTGTCCAACTACGTAAAAACCAACTTCATCCACCTTGTCATCAACAACGACGTTAGGCAGATGCATGGAAGTGTCATCATCATCCACATCAGCAAGCGTAAGATTAGTGCACAATGACGCTATGTCGGAAAACACCATAACCGCCGGAAAGGGAAATAAACGACCAAAATCCTAGAAAAGTGCAACCTTAAGGAGAAAGCTCGCGAAAGGAGCGAGAGAGAGATTTTCTTTTATTTACACACACTAGTGCCTATTTTGACCCTTTTCCCTTATATGTATATAGATATAGATAGATTATTTTTATTATATTACACATTCATATTTTGAAAATTTATTTTTAATGTATTGTAAATTCGTTTTTAGTATGTTACTTAAAAATGAATTTCTAGTATATTAAAAATGAGTATTCCATATACTAAAAATGAACATTTATTACAATTTGTCAAGTTTTATGGGGCCTATTTATTATTTTAACGATTTGTCACATCTTTTAATTTCTTGTCACATCTTTTAATTTCTATGATGACTATTGTCCATGTAAAATATATCATGACAACATGCCACATTAATTGTTTGTAGGAAAATTGTCAAATAGGCCCTTGATCGAATTTTACAAGAGAGAACAATCGAACAATCATTATAGCCCTTAAACTTTTAAAAGTTACAATTAAACACTTGAACTTGTCATTTGTATTTAATGACATTTAAATGATTTTGTTGATAGATGATAAAAAATGATCATGCCATAATAATACTATGACCAAAAGACAATATTCTGAAAAAAAAGAGAGACTAAAAGTGGACTATCATCTATAAATCTAAGACAAAAAATGGAATTAACTATTGTATATATTTACTTTCAACAATATTTTATACATGAATTTGTATACTTATGGGTTGTGGGCTAGATTTGTTATATATTCATTATATAATGGAGTTTGTTTAGTGAGTTTGAAGATCTCATGATTTTTTTTTGAGTAGGAGTTTTTCAACTTCTTGAAATTATTGTGCTTCTCTCTTGTTTTATTAGTTATGGTGGTATTATATTACTTGGTAGTTTATATTGTTTAATTGTAACTCACTAATACAAGAGTAATGAGATCTGTCCAACAATATTATTATGCATAATTTATTTTTTTTTCTCTTGTATTCTCAAATATGTTAATTGCAAGAAGCATGTAATACTTACACTTATTATCCTTTCTCTATTTACTTAAAAAAATAAAAAAAAATATTATTTTTTCTTTTAATAAAATCAAGACACTGTGGTGGAATCTACTATCAATTTTTATTACATCTCACAAAATTTTGATGTTGACATTGTTAATAAAGAGACTTTTATCGTACTAAAAAAAAGTGACTTTTATCAAAAGAATACTTGAAATATTTGAACTCCCATGTTGCTAAGTATTCATGTCAAATTGGTTATTCTACTTCTAGTTCAAAAGATAGTTCAGTAACATAGGCGGCTAACTCTCATTGTACTAGTTTTTAGATCGAGTCTGTACTAGATGACTATATAGTTCAGAACGTAGTTCAGATGACTCGAAGACTTGAATACATGAACCTGAACTAGGATAAGAGTAGTTCAGAAGGAAGTGCAGAACGATTATTCAGTTACAGCGGAATCTGATCACAACTGATATAAAAAGGGTCCATTACTCTTACAGAAGGTTGGTTGAATTTACAGAGAAACTTCTCCAGATCAAGTTTGATTAAGCTAAATTGAAAACTTGACAAATACTCTCTTTGATTCATGTTGGAATTATCTTAAAGGAATGTGGTCATGGATTCCTTCTGATGAAAAGCATGGTGTGCTGCTGTTGAGGGGAAACCTCAATACAAGAAGGTCGGGAGATCAAAGCTTGGCAACTCTCTAGGGAAGAACTCAATGGATTGATGATTGCAGATTATCCTAAGGAGTTTTTCCGTATGTATTCTACATAGTTGTTGGTACAATCTTTCGTTTGAATTCAATGGAGAGTTGGGCTAATCAGAGTGATGCCCCCAGATGTAGGAATGTTATTCCGAACTGGGTTAACAAATTGCTAAGCATCTTTACTGCTTTGAACGTCTTTATGTTTTCTCGTTGTTTAAATATTGAACCACAAATCGAACTACCACGACCTTAGTTCACAGCGTGTTTAGAGTTAGAATGATTAGTTAGTGCTTGTGGAACTTAGTCATTAAGTTCATCCCACAAGAACTTGACTAAGTGCGTTTATAGTCCATATCACACGCACTTTCAGACATTTTCATTGAAATTCACATAATAAAGTTAACTAATCATCATTTGTCAATCATGTAATAAAAGTAAGGAAGTAGAAATAAGGAATACATGTAGACATGTAGTAGAAGTTTTACCTCTTTGTCTCCCTTTTTTCTTTTGGTTGCCATGTCAACCTAAACATGCCAAAAGTAGGCCCACAATGATTGTCACTTGTTACATCATCTCCTATAGAGTTTTTGGAGTAGTTTTTGAGAAGGTTGGATCCTAGGTGGAAGAGAAAGTGTTGAAAAGAGATGATTTGTGGAGTTGTAGGAGAGAGAGATTTTTTGTCCCCTAAAGTGGGCCCCACAAACTGAAACAAAAACAAAAAAATAAAAAAAATTACAGCTGGTGCACGCTAAGTGCACCAGCAGCGCCCTATGCGCGCATTGAGGGTAGTTGCGACCACCCTCATTAATTGCTTTTTAATTTTTTCCCTCGTTCCTCTTTCCTTTTGGATTCTAAAAACTTGTGCAAAATCTTGGACTATTGAGGGTATCCACAATAATAGATTTTAAGTGATTTTTCAATGTTTAAAAATTTGAAGATGATTTTTTTTGGATTAACGAGGTAAACCCTTGCCCTGTAACCCTAGTCGGCAAAGGACCACAAGGAGGTAAATCAGCCTAGGTTACCCATAGCTGACCGGCTCAAACCCAAGGGCTTGATGTTCGAACCCACGACTTCTCGGCTGCAGGTGTAACTCTCTTACTACTTGGGCTGCCTTTACGGGCTAAAGATGGTTTTTCAACAAATGGGAGAGTGATTTTTTGTTGATTTTTCATAACATAAGGATTTGGTTGTTGTTTCCTTAGTGGGACCCACCAAGAAAGAAAAAAAGCGAAGTTTGCCTCGCGTGTGGTGCAAACTAGCGCCCCGCGGGATCCGTTATTCTAAAGATTTTTTTTTTTCCAGATTTTGTTTTGATTTTTTTTCTTTTTTCCATTCCCTCCCATCTACTTTTTAATTACACCTATAAAGACTCTTCAAAATTTATATCTATTAGACCTTCCCCATTAGTAGGTTTTGCACAGTTTTTGAGAGTGAATTTACCAACATGAAGAAGAGAAGGTGAGGAGGGAGAGAGAGAGAGAGAGAGAGAGAGAGAGAGAGAGAGAGAGAGAGAGAGAGAGAGAGAGCTTGAGATATCCTTGCAATTTTGAAGTTTTTTCAGAAAAGGTGGAGCCCACCAGTAATAATGAGAGTTGTGCCTCAACATGTGGCGCCCAGATGGGCGCATGTAATACACGTGTCCACCTGGAGGCATAAATTTAATTTAATTTTTTTAAAGATTTTAATTTAATTTTTTTCATTTTCATTTTCTCTTCTCTAATCATACTGCAAAATCTCTTAAAAAATTTCACATTAGATGCTGGTGAAATTTCCACTTTTGGTCCCACGACTATTGGTTTATTTCCACATTTAGTCACTGACTATTAAAATTTTCAGATTTAGTCCCACGACTTTAGAATCTCTACCACATTTGGTTCTTCCGATCAAAACTCCGGTCACCGGTGACTATTTTTCTGGCGAATGAAATCGATTAAGGGTAAAATTGTCATTTTCTTTTTATTTAAAAAAAGTAAAAAACCCAATCCTTCCGATGTTCTGCAGCCATCTTCTCCCCCAAACCCAACCACTACTGCTGAGGATGCAGACGATTTCCACTACTGCTGCTTCTATTTCTGGCGTTGCGATCGAGGATGCCGACGGCGAGCGTTGGTGTCGCAACGAGGGAAGCCGGCAGAGGCGAGTTGGATTCTCCGGCGACGTCACTGCCTCTCCTCTGCTTCGGGCGACGCCGACGAGAAGCAGCCGCTGCTCCATTCCCTCCTTTAGGCGACGTAAACGATATTTAGCTACTGCTACTACACACTATTGTTGTTTCATGAAAAATTGATGAAA
Source organism: Ipomoea triloba (assembly GCF_003576645.1). Taxonomy (NCBI): domain Eukaryota; kingdom Viridiplantae; phylum Streptophyta; class Magnoliopsida; order Solanales; family Convolvulaceae; genus Ipomoea; species Ipomoea triloba. Next base: position 5,180,136 of record NC_044920.1, on the reverse strand, counting down.
TTATAAAGAAGCTCATAAAGAATGAGAGCGTCAATTTCAGAAATCAGAATCACGAAATCTGAGGGCTAAACCTTGAGATTTGGGGGGTATGTTAATGTAGCATTATCCATACTTCAATTCCATGAAAAGGGGCTGTTGAATTCTTTTGGAGATGAAATCAATGGAGAAGAAGGAAGGGGGAAGATAGCTGCGCAGAAATGGTGATTGGCTTTGGGTGGAAGATGCTGCCAAGAAATTTTTTTTTTTTTTAAATAAAAAGAAAATGACAATTTTACCCTTAATCGATTTCATTCGCCAGAAAAATAGTCACCGGTGACCGGAGTTTTGATCGGAAGGACCAAATGTGGTAGAGATTCAAAAATCGTGGGACTAAATCTAAAAATTTTAATAGTCAAAAACCAAATGTGAAAATATTTGGTAGTCGTAGGACCAAAGTGAAAATTTCTCTTACATGCTGATATGCTCTCCATGACAAGTCATTTGCTAAATTCCCCTCTATGTCGATTCTCTCAACCAAACCAACTCTCGCCTCATGGCCGTGCATCACACGCTCCTCGCGAAAGCACTCCCTCCAAGCAAAGCGAACACCCCCGTAAAACGTACACGCAAACACAAGAAAACTCCCCGAAGAGGTTAACACAAACGTCAAACCCTATCGGTTTCTCTCTCTCTAAATTTCCGCATTTTGTTCGATTTTCCTCATGAAATTGAGCGAAATCTTCATATCTACGGCGAATTTCAGCTCGATTTGATGAACATCCGATAGGTTTTCGTTTTTTTTTTTTTTTTTNTTTTTTTTTTTTTTTTGTACCTTTTTTTTTCTGGGGTAGGTGAGATTTGAAGAGCATGGAGGGCTCTGTGTCGGTGGTGGAGGATGTCGGAGCCCCGCCAGAGTCGTGGGAGGTGGCTGACGTGGACGCCAGCATGCGGCGGCTCTTGCTCTCGTCTTCGAAGAAGAACTCTGGTAGTCAATCCGACCTCGCTGATTCTCAGGATTCAGCTTCAAATTTGGCGCCGGCTTCGAGTAGTTCTGCTCCTGGTTCAAGCGTCTCTGAGGATGCCATCAATTCGGTCGATCAGTTTCTCCGGGAGGCTTTACAAAACCCTAGGGAGAGACTTTCAGGTCCTTTTCTATTTTACTTAAATTTCTCTCTATCATCATTGTTTAGCTGGATTCTTCTGGGCTTTGTTTATTAATGCGGAGTATTTTGGAGTTTTTATGTGAATTTTGTTGTATCTTTACCAGTTTATTTATTTATTTACTTTACTCTAGTAATGTTGTGGAACTGTGGCAGTCTCTTTAAGGAGAGGAGAGGAAATAATTTTGTGTTTTTTCTGAGAGTGAAAAATTAGGATAATATAGAATTGCTTGGCTCAATCTGGAGTACAAAATGATATACTATTTTCTAGTCTAGTCCTACTAAGCCACAATACGAGTTCCTTATGTTAAACTTGCTCGACAATACTAATTCAGCAGAACCACATATTTTGGTCAATGTTAACTTTTCATGGTTATTGCAATAAAATTGCATCAGCTTCCAAATGTGCGTTTACACGGGGACATCCTCTTATGATTATTACACAAAATTCCTTATTGCAATATATATGGAATAAGGGGATTGTAAGAACTTTAGGTATTAAGGAACTCCACTTTTCTGCCTAGTTTCTAATGCCCAAGATGGTGAATGGAACTTGAAGGCCTTTAAATTGAGAACATACTAAGAACAAAATGGAAGTTCAGAGAAGAGCCTGCAGCCCTGCAAGTGTTTGTTCTTACTTAATTTGAATTGACTGATATAATTATCTGTAACTGAACAGTGAAGAAAATAAAATAAATCTGCTGGTAATTGTTAAACTGGATAACTACATTTTGGCTCTTGGAAAAAACAATTATATGAATATTTATTCTTTTGTGGTTGCATATAGGTATATGCAACAATATTATTGTAAACACAGATGATCTAGTCAAAATTGAAAATATTTATGTGACATAGAGTTTCAATCAATGAAATATTCCTGCTGTAGAGTTGCTAGTGCTGTTTGACCTGTAACACTCAGTTTCCTAGGAGTATGAGAATTGGGAAATATCAAAATAGTTTCCTTTCTGCAGCATGGTTGGGGGACTTCTGTGTCTTAACTTTTAGGACCTTTTTCAGCCTTTACTCAGTCCTATAATAGTATTTGTCTTTTGTTCCTATTTTATAGCCCCCTCTGAATATTTTTAATCATTACATCAGAAGTGTTGTTTTGGAGCTGCCTATTTATCTCAGAGAAAATTACCACTACATTACTAGAATGACTTCCTTTTCTGTGTTTATTTATCTACTTATTACATAAATAGTTTTGACCTTTTTTCTCCACCTATGCATTATGTCTTATTTATTTTTTAGCTTCCCAAAACAATGGAGTTTGTTCTAACACTGTCCTGTATGCTAATCTGTTCAAACCCTTATTTTGTCTGGTGCTTCGTTTGTTGAAGTGCATGCTGTCAATATTTGAGTGCTAAGTAGGAGATGCACCGTTGCTCTGGAATTCAGAGATTCATTTCTTGCAATATATAAGGATAGGAAAGAGGCCACTTCCACTCATGTTCTCTTTGTACATTGACTAAATATCTACTTTTATATACATTTATGGTATAGATACATATGGTGGTTATAAAATGCCAACTTTCTCATTAAGCTCTCTATGATTTTATTAGTATTATTATTATTATTATTATTATTATTTTTTTTTTTTTTGGGTTTTGTTTTTTGTTTGTAATGCTTCAATTGTGGCATCTGTGTTCTTTTCTGGTAGACTGGTAGTTTGCTCTACTTTCAATTTTATTTTTGAAGAGATAATATGCTAATTGATAAGTACTTTTCATGGGTATAGTAATTTACATTCCTTGTGTTTTATTGTGTCCAGTTCTAAGAATGGAACAGGATGTTGAAAAATTCATGAGAGATCCATCCCGGAAACAAATGGAGTTCCAACAGCTGCCTACCTCCTATTTGCGACTGGCTGCTCATCGTGTAGCTCAGCACTACTCACTCACGTCAATGGTCTTAGTAGACAATCCAGATGGATCTGGATCCCGTATTATTGTATGCAAAAGTTCTGAAAGTCGAATGCCTTCAATTCGCCTGGCTGACATTCCTATAAATCTGCCCCAGGAAGACACCAGTGTCGTCAAAGTTGCTATTAAGCAGAGACCACAAAGAGGTTCCCAGTTTATTGGCTCAAATTCACAATCTTTAAAGAATAATAGTTCAAAAAGTGTGGAGGAAAGAAAAGAAGAATACAATAGGGCAAGGGCACGGATTTTTAGCTCTAATAATTTGGTTGGGACTGCCAATGGAAAAACTGAAAGTGAATCTAAGATGCAGGACACTTCCCAGCATGTTTCACAAAGAATGCCTAGGGTAGATGAAAAGGCCAGTTCAGCAGGGAGTTCTGAAATGAATATTGGCAGGGGTTCCCTTGATTCTTCAACTGGTAGCAATAGAACAGCTAGAAGTAGGACTGAAAAGGAGCAGATTGGTAGGTCTAAAACTAGTAATAGGGTGGCAATATTCAGGGATCGTGAAATTGATCGCAAGGATCCTGATTATGACCGTAACTATGACAGGTATATTCTTCTCCCTTTTTCCTTCTCCCAAGCCTCCATTTGGCTCAGAAAAGGTGGAAACTTGAAGTGCTTTATTGCTTATTTGCTTGTATTCTTGTTTCTCTCATTGTTTTTTCTGAAAATTGTCATCATGTGTCGATGCTTCCTTGAATAAGTGCCTTTGTTTATTTGTCTTGTGATCTATTGGATTATCATCTAATGGTGGTGAGTCTATTTGTTCCTACTTTAGTCGGAGCATATGGATGGCTTTGACTTTGAGATTCCCGGTTGTATGACCTTTTGTTTTTGATATTGTGAATGCATATTCTTGGTATTTTTTAATCCATCCTCATTCCGTTTCCTCTATTTTCATAGTTTTTTGATATTGAGCTTTTTTACATGCTTGTGGTTGTTGAATCTGGGTATGCATGTAAAATGGTTCCATCTGGATTTGGAGATTTGTGCACACTGATTCCTTACATATTGGTAATTCTAGAATTTGTTCAATGTGAATTTGACAGATACCTGCAAAGATTTGACCCAGGGTTTGGATTTACTGGAGGACCTTATGCTATTCAACCAATGTATGCTCCTGCTTTGAACTACAACACTGAGTTTCCACAACTTGGATCAACACATCGGCCTCCTATATCTGCTGAACACCAACCTTGCCCACTTCCTCCACGCTTACCTGGGCCATGGGTTGCACCATCACCTCCAGGCATTGCATATGGCCGGGCCGAGACCATGATACCTCCGTTCAATGCCAATCATGTTGGTATGCGGTCCAATTCTGCTTTATACTTGCACTCAACTCAGTATCCTTGTCAGCGCCCTGGAATGCCTTTCATCCACCATCATGAACAAATTCAAGTTCCCCAACCCTTTACACAGGTATTCCAAATGATTTGTTTTGATATCCCCCTTACACTGGGGGAGGGGAAAAAGGGTAGGTGATTCAGATGCAATCTACATCTTGAAGTGTACAAAACACTTAAAAACTGACTACAGCTCAGGACTTTACATGCATATAAAGATGCTGCACATTGCTTTAGTCAGTTCTGCTACATATTTGACATGTTCATGTATAGTTGTTATACCATGGACCAGGGTCCACCTTTCCACCTGGTCCCAAATTGTGTATTTTTAGTATTGGAATTGTGAACTTTTAGAATATAAATTGTGTTTCTAAATTCTAAGTTTTGGGAATTTGTGAATACAATACAAGGTCATCATGAAATAATTTTTAAAAGGTAAATTGTGAACATTTAGTATGTAAATTGTGTAACTTTGGACCCGAGTCCACAGAATAATTTGCCGTTCATGTATTGGTTGCCTGGTTTTCTTCTCTTTCTGTGGGTTGGAAAATATTGTTTTACTTTCACACACCCAGCTTTTCTAGCTGTCATTTGCAATTATGAAGTCCAATACTCATTTGATTGTTATCTGCTTGTTTATTTGCAGTCTCATCACCAGCAACCTGATGCAAGTTTTGGATTAGCCCGGCCCCGATAAGGGGCATGGGCCATGCCTGCATCCTGCCTCAGCATGTTGAGAGTTCATGATCTGAGGCAGCTGTTGAGCAGAACATTTTTGCATAGGCAGGATGCAGGCATTAGCATCCGAGGGTGCTTGGTGTGGATGTGTCGAAAGTTGAATATATTCCTACTCGATGCACACCACTGCAAACCCTCGGCTTTGTGGAGCTCCTTCCTCACTTGAAGAGGCCTCAAAGGTTATGGCAGTTTCATTGTTTGGAAGAGTTCTGATTGCCATACATACGGCAATGGAGATGGCAAGATGGCAAAATAAGAAAGTTCGGGGCTATGAATACATTTGATGTCGGCAAGAGGTAAATTTCATTCCACACTGCCCTACCTTCTCCCAAAAGGTTGAATCCACAACCCTAAGTGCCTCCCATGCCCCGGCCCGACAGAGCACGTGGGAGGAGATAAATCACGGTAACCTAGTGGCTCAACAAACCGGGCCAAATGCCGGTGCACACAAGGGATTTGCCCACTTTGGGAAGAAGAGTTTTGGACGTTGGTCTTTTCACCCAAATACTGCCTACTAAGCTAAGCCCGTGCAGGCGACACTGACTTATCTTGTTTTCCTGATCATCATGTCATTGTGGTTTACATTTTTACCCTGGTTGCTTGCACAGTTGTGTGCCATAAAGCTGTGTTGATACAACCCCAGTCGTCCTGCCACTACAGATACAGAACCCTGGAAAAACATAGTGATAGGGGACAGTTGTACGCTCTGATTGTCAATTACTTTTTATAGCACATGTGATGTATTACACCAGTCTTCTTATCCTGTTTCTTTACTGGCTCGCAAACTGATAGCTTATTTTGGATAATCTTATTTGACATGCATGAATTGAAGAAATTGCAATTTCTTCCAAACAATTTGATTTTCTTGCATGCTAAATGACATTGGAAAAGAATTTCAATTACAACCAACCAAACACCCCAAAAAATGTGGTAAATGTGGTAGAGTGCTGACGATGATATATATGAATTATTATTATTTCTAAAATGATTTATGATTTTTTTTTCCACTCGACATTCTCTTACAAAATTATAAATATTAACTTTATTAAATGTATATCGATGTTAATATGTGAATATATATAAATGAAATTTTTATATTAATTCTCAACACAATGAAGATAGAAATTTTAGCAACCATTACGAAATGGATAATACTCTCTAGAGGTAGTTATGGGTAGCTCGTACCTAAACTAATCCTAAATTGGTCCGAAGGTAATAAAACATGAGCTTAGAATTTTTCAAGCTTGGCCCAAACTCGGACCAAAACAACCATATAAAGTGCTAGCACAAAACTGGCAAATTATGTTATGGACCCGAGTCCACCTTGCAAGATGGATTCGGGTCTATGTTCACAAATTTAGAACTCTATGTTCACAATTTTAGAATTTTATATTCACAACATGGGTTTCGGCTGGATCCTGCGGGACGACTAGGGAGGTTTCATGTCTGTTGTTAGCACACCATGGCACGACTTGTATTCGGTTAAGGAGGCAGAAGCTATTGCGGTTAGTGAAGTGCTCAGTTGGCTTAAATCTAACCACATCTCACACTGCCATATTGAAATGGATGCTCTACTGGTTACTCAATGTCTTAATTCTCCCTTATGTGATTCCCATTTTGATCTCATCCTTCTTGATGTAAAAGATTTACTGTCTATCAACCCTTGATGTTACTATCTCTCATGTTAAGCGTTTAGCGAACCGGATTGCCCACCTGTTAGCGCGGGAATCCCTTTCCTTGCCTGAACGTACGAAGTGGAATTCTTCCCCCGTCTTTCATTGTTGATCCTTTGTTATTTGATATTTATTAATGAAATCGTCGTTTTATTTTCAAAATATATATATATATATATATATATACAAAATTACATTACTTAATATTCACAATTTTTGAACTCTATATTCACAATTTTGTTACATAGATTCAAAGATTGTGTTATACTATTGAACATAGAGTTATGAAATTGTAAACATAAAGTTATAAAATTGTGAACATAGAGTTATGAAATTGTGAACGTAGAGCTATGAAATTGTGAGCATATAATTATGAAATTGTGAACATGAAGTTATGAAATTGTGAACATAGGGTTATGAAATTATGAACATAAAGTTATGAAATTATGAACATAGAGCCATGAAATTGTGAACATAGACCCGGGTCCACGTTGCAAGGTGGACTCGGGTCCATGGCATAACAACTGCACAAAACTGGCACGGGCCCAGCTCATAACGTGCACAAGCCAAAGCCTAAAGTTTGCCCATCACTACAAGTAGTTAGGGATGACAATGGGCTGTGGGCATCAGGGATCCACCACCTGACCCATCCTTACACTTTCTCCACAAACTTGGAACCCCCACCCCGACCCGCAACGGGTGAACTTTTACAAAACCCACCTACGTCCCACCGGATGCAGGTACCCACTAGGATACCCACGACTTATTATCTTATTAATTTTTTTTTAAAAAAATAATTGTAATATTTATTTATTTACACATAAATAACATAATAAAGCCAAGGACCTTGTAGTCCAGTGGCATCAAACCCTTCCCTTTATACGGGAGGTGGTGGGTTTGAGCCTTCAATAGGTTGAGAAAGTAGTTATGAACATATACTGCATTTTAATAGAGTTAGTAGTATTCAAAAAAATAACATAATAAAATTCACTAGTCATAAATTATTATTTTTTAAATGAATGGCTATTATAAAAACTTGTACAATTAACTACATGCTTGTAGACAAGCACCTTGTGCTCAGATAGCAAGTAGTGACTCTCCCATTTGGGAAGTCACGAGATCGAGCCTCAGAGGAGGCAATACTAACCCTTTGTGTTTCAACAGGTTGAGAAAATGTGTATGAACAACTACTACAAGGTAATAAGGCTAGTTGTATTCAAAAAAAAAAAAAAAAACTACGTGCTTGTACATTCAAATGAGTGGTCACATGTTCAGAACTTTGGGGTGCATTGATTCTTTTAGTTCGAAAAAAGATTGAGAAAGTATAAAACAAATACTATATTGTAAAGAATCATGTCTCTTTTTTTTTTAATATTATATATATATATATATATATATATATATATACTCCATATATATTATTACCATAGGCTCAGTTTGGATTCTATGCGGGTTTATAAAACTTGCATTCAATTTATTGACCAACTATGGGATTATTTATTTATGTTTTCTTAATAAAATTCACGCCTGACCCACCAATCATACCTAAAAAAAAAAAAAAAAACTCAATTCACTTTCAGGCGAATATCTATGGGACAAATTGAAATGGTCATCGCTACAAATTCTCAATATATATATATATATATATATTAATATCAAATACTTCGTAATAAATACTGATTTTTAATTTGAATACGGGCACAAAGTTAATTTTTAGAGTTCTGCTATACATACTCTCAAATTCTACTATTTGATGTGGCAAGCAATGATATGTTATTTTCACCATGTGGATCCACATAAAAGTGTCTACATCAAGAATTTGTAAAAGGAAGTGAAAGTTGGGTGTATAAACTAGAAGTCCACCAAATATTTTCTTAATTTTTACTCCATATTTTATAATAATAAAAATATGTAAGCTAATGTATACACCGTGTCAGCTCTATATTTCCAGAATTTGGCGCCAACTATCTTTTTTTTTTTTTTTTTTTTCATAATAGGGTTGGTCCATCTTCTTCCTAATCCAGTAATTCTATTCCAGGTTAAAGTTAATGTCAATTTCTCTCTTATAAATTCCATCTAGGTAATATTGCTCCCTCAATCACTGCTTCCGAACTCGGCATCCAATTCGCAGGTTTCTATCAGAGTTCCGATGGAGAAGCTAAACAGTAAGTAAAAATATTTTAATTTCTTTTATTACAAATCATTTTTATCATTTAGTTGTTACCACAATAAGTCTATAAATAATATTTCATTAGGACATTAATAAATTTTTTAAAGTTTTATATTAATTTTTCTTCCTATTTTATTATTTTATTTCCGCCTTTCAAGTGGTAGCATTAGCCACCCTTCTAACTCTACATAGATTACTTAGATATGCTATTCACTCTCTTTTTTGAAATGTGTTTTACAAAGTTTAGATTGAACTTATTAGAAAAGTAATTTTTCTCTTCTAATTTATTTTCTCAATATTGATGACAATGTTGAAAATAAATGTGTGGAGAGGATTAGTCTTTTCAATTGTTCTTTTAATATTTTAAATTATTTAGTCTTTTAGTTATAAAAAAAACCTAAAACCTTTAAAATTTTTAATTCTTTAAATTAAATCCAATTTCTTGCCAGGAAATCCACATTTGCTTAAGGGAAACTTTGAGCTAGGTTAAAGATACATAAGTACGACTGCATCACTGTAGAGATGGACGCTCTTCAAGTCTATCGCAATATTCACTAGCTCTTGCGCCTATCAGGTTTACTTATTCATGATGTAAAAGAAATTGCTAGGACTTTTTCTCATATTAATTTATCTTATATTAAACAGTCTACAAATCAGATTACCCATGCTTTAGTTAGGGAATTTGATTTTTATGTATGGAGTGGCTGGTCTATACGCCCTCCTGGCCCGATTTCATTGTTGATGTTCTTTGATTGGATTTGATAATGATATTTCATAGTTTGCTTTCAAAAAGTAAAAAATAAAATTTGCAAAGAGATGGAAACGAACGGAGTGAAAAGCGTACGAACACAGAAGCCATAGGACACAAAGAAATTATATTAGATGGAAAACATGAACCGAAAATGGACCGTTGAACAGTCAGTAAGATATACACTCTAAAGTTGGGTGTTGTATAATGTGCATTAATAATAATAATAATAATAATAATAATAATAAAACATAGATGCATGGACTAGCAACAAGTAGGACAAATTGAAATAAAAAATTATTTTCATTATTTATCGTGGTGAATTGAAGTTATTAACTCATATCAGAAGTACAATGGTTGGTTGTGAAGAGGCAAATATAATAATGTTTATAGAGATGATGACACTATTGGGTTGTGAGTGGCAAAGTAAAAGTTTTGCATATAGGTAGATTGAGGCCAGTGATCTCCACAACACTGGATGAGTTGCTGCTACTATTGCTATTGCTATTGCTATTGCTATTCATTCCAAGAAGAGTAACTTTCTCTATGATCCAAGTGCTGTTTGCTGCAAAATCTGGATGTGAGAGTTACATTGGTTCCAACTCCAGTGGTTTGGAAATGCACCAAGCTCCATCTCCCTCCTGCCCCGCCCATCTCGACTTCCTCTCCATCATCCAAGAAAACCTGACCTGCAGAGCTGTTACCCGTGGTGCTGAGAGCCACGAGCAGCTCGAAAGAAGTGTTGCGGGCTGCCTGTGTTGTCATTGCCTCTCCCTGCAATGCCAGAATGTGGCCTTCCCGGAGATGCACGTTTATTTTCTCACAATACCAAAAATGCCAGTGTAAGCAGCATATACATTATATACTTGAGGATTCATATACACACAATACCAAAAATATAAGTAAAGGCTTACCACAAGGACCTTTGCAGAGCCTCCTGAAGTGGCATTGACAGTGAGATGTTTCTGGTTGAGTCGCTTATCATTGACCGGAACACAACTACGGCCAACACAATCAGAGCCCCCATTGAGAGTCATAACCCCGAATGAGCATAATCATGACAGTGGATCCCAAAAATATGCTGCATGGGAATTGGATACCGATCAGGGTAAAGTGGACTCTTGGAGTCCATCTTTACTTTAAGAAAAGATGGACTCAAAGAGTCCATCTTTCAATGCCGTTTGAGTCCATCTTTCAATGCCCAAAGAATTTTCCCCGGGTTTTTGTTTTTGCTTTGTTTCTGTTAATACAATTATTTGCGAAGATGAATAGGACTCTTTGTTTTTATTAATACAATTATCTATCCAAAAAATCACGGCTTTGTTTTTTATAATTTAGATTTTTTTTGATTGTTTACATATTATAAGAGATGATGAGTCGGTTTTTTTTTTTTTTTTTTTTGCAAATCAACGCGTCACGTTGTTAACATTTGTAAAAATAGTTTTCATGTATACATCGAAAAACCTTATCTATTTCCAATATTATGTGCGTGCATCCGACAACGTTATTAACTTGTGGTCTAAAGCCTATGCAGTGTGATAGGAATTGTAAAGTCCAAACTCACGGGATCCAATAACAATAACAAACTATGTAAACTTAATAATAAAGCGCATTAATTAATTCAGAAATTAGCACAACACAATTGCACGTTTGATTTGAAGTTCCAGAATGTGGTCTCGTAGTCAAATTTAATAATTCGTTAGCAACTATCATACATTACATAATAGACAATCACCATCGGCTGATGACTTCATCCGTGCCTAAATAAAAATTAGCATTAGTTAATTGCACAATATAAAAGCGTAGACAATTCATATAAAATGTTTTACCTTTGGTGTCGGGATCCGGTTCCACAAAGCGGTGGGCGGCGTTGTCTTGTAGGCCTCCTTGTTTGCTGCTGCAGTTCTTGCTCTTCTTGAACATTTGACTGCGACCATTGAGACTGTATGCTTTCAACGCCGCCTTGCAGGGATGAGGATCCAAACAGGTAGTCGTGGATGGGGTGTTGAAGTGGATTTGAATCGAAGTACGGTCTCGGGTCTTGAACATTAAATAGACCCTGACCTACTTGCGATGACGACCCGGGCTGTGTAGGATCATACACCGCACTTAATGGGGTGTAATAATCGTCATGCCCAGATTGGCCATACGCTGCGAATCCATACCCCACAGACTGGTGGGGAGTTGACGAGAACTGGCCAAATCCAGAAGATAGTAGCGGATCGAACGTGGTATTTTCCGGAACATAACCGCTACTGCCTTCGCCCCAATCATACGTCGCGCTACTATGGCCATGTTCAAATGTGGTGAACCCAGGATCATCGCCATAAGCACGTTGCGGGGCAACCACAATAGCTAATGCATTGTGCTCATCAATGTTGTGACCGTCATCCCCATCATCATCCCCATCATTATCAGCCTCATCCGCTTCGGCTGCCGGTGGTGGCTGTTGTTGAGCCGCGGCTGCCATTTGCTCTTGCAGCGCAATGTTTATTGCGCGTCTACCCCGACCACCCCTTCGTGGACCACCGCGCAAGTGTTCCCTTTGTCGGCGCGCATCCCTGGGTTGAGGGGGTATTGGCTCATCCGGCATGGGAGCATTTTGTAGAACTTCAGGCGTGATGTACAGCAAGTGCTCATAGTCGCTGCCCATCAATGCCAGCCACGAGATATCATTCAACTCCATTAAGGCTGCAACGTGGTCCTCGTCGGGATTGTTGACAGCTGCAGTCCCGCGGATGTTCATCCGTTGAAGAGCATGCATCTACATCAAAGTTGTATAGAGAAACAATTTAAAACATCATCAATCACAAACTAAAACTAATCATCTTGTAATGCAAAATATGAAAGTAAAATACTAACCGCCTGATTCAGTGAGGATGCACACTGCACATAACCCACATCGTGCTGATGCATGGGGTTACCGATGACTCTACGACCATGCAAGTAGTACCAAGCGCGGTAGTTTTCAGTGGCCTGTGGACCAGCAGTCAAATTCATATCCACTAGATGCCACTGACGCTCGTTCCAGTTAGTGACATATTGGTCATGTCTTAAGGCCCAGTCGGTGCCTGTTTTCCCACGTTGGTCCATGTCGTGCAATCGTTGCGAGTACAGCACCGGCGGATGTACATCTTGCAAGGCACGAAACTACCTGCAAAACCGCTCTGGGTAATGGTGCTCAATGACGTGGTAAAAAATGAGCGGCACACGAGCTGTCAACGAGGCCAACGACGGACACGTAGGTTTCACAATGAAATGGACTTTAGTAGCAACACCAATCAAAGATGTATTTATTGTCGTAGATCAACCCACTCTTCGATGCAATGTCCACGTTTAAATCATCAATGAAAAAATATTTATTAATTTGCGAGGATTTGTCTTGTTGAATCATTAATTTGCGAGAATTTGTCTTGTTGAATCTTTTTAATTTTTTTTTTTTATCAAAAGAGTAAGATGGACTGATGTAGTTCATCTTACCCTCTTTAAAAATAAGTAATAAAAGATTAAGTCCATCTTGTTGAATATTAAGTCCATCCTCTAACAAAAAAAATAAAAAATAATAATAGAGTCCTTCTCGGACACTCTCGGACATGGACTTTAAAAAAATGGATATTTAAAATTAGGGTAAGATGGACTGATGTAGTCCATCTTTTCCTTTAACAAAAAAAAAAATTAATAAAGAGTAAGATGGACTGATGTAGTCCATCTTACCCTCTAACAAAAAAAAAATAAAAATTAAGTCCTTCACGGACTTAAATAAAGTCTGACTAAGAGTCAGACTTTCCGTGAAGGACTTAAATAAAGATTGACCCACATGTGTTATTTTTTTTTGTAAAAATATTCCAAATCTCACTATAAAAACTACTAACTTCATCATTTCCTTCATATCTTTCATTTATTCGCAAACTTCATTTATTTGCACTATTCTACCTTCAACAAATTCATACCAAGTGTTCTTCATATTTAGACATTACAATGGCAATTTTTGTAAGTTTTAAGAAAGACTTCATTCTTGATAATCAAGGTTATCAAACCCACCGTTATTTTGCAATAACCATAGTCGGAAGAAAAATATTGTTTGCAACTGTAAGGCATACAATAGAACATCAATATGTATGTTCTCCAGCCCCGTCTTGGATAAATTATTTGAAAATGTTAGGTACAACAGTGCCAGAAGCTATGTTGTTTGAAGAATACGAGGATGCTGAACGATATGCTCAAGATATTCTAATTCGTTTACAAGCTATTAATTACCAATCACGTAAGCTATCCTTATAGTTTTCCACATTTTGCATTTATTTTTCTTTTGTAACTACATTTATCCTCATATGGTTTTTATTTTTTTAAAGCTTGTGCCCAAAGACATTTGCCTGATGTTACTACATGCACTATTACATGGTTTTCGATTACAATTACATCACAAATAACAATGGTAATTATATCTATGTATTTGTTACATTAATTGCTTTTAATTTTATCAAATATTTATGGATATTATTTCTTATACATTTGTTTTTATAATTGCAATGTAGAAAATTCCAAATTGCATGCATCGACATTTAATGCAACATTTAACAACAAGCGCGATTTTGCTTCATGCCCCCACATACGGAATAGAAGTATGCGCGATTTTGCTTCATGCCCCCACATACGGAATAGAAGTATCCGCGATTTTGCTTCATGCCCCCACATACGGAATAGAAGTATCCCTTATTTTGCTTCATGCCCCCACATACGGAATAGAAGTATCCCTTCAAAACATGTGCTTCACTACCAGAGCTTCTGATTTCATGACAGATCATGGTTTAAATCTTGGAGATGTTGTTGTATTTAGACATATTGACTTTTTTACTTTTGAAACATTTCTCTACTCCGCCAACGGCAATAAAAAAAGGGAGCACAATCGTCAGGGCCAATACTTAACTTCCCGTCTTTGTGAGAGCGGTATCATCACGTAATAAATTATCATATACAAATTATATATTTTACTACAAATATAATAAATTATCATATACAAATTATATATTTTACTACAAATATTAACTCATCTTTTTCATTTTGTGCTAATTTTACTACAAATATTAACTCATCTTTTTCATTTTGTGCTAGACCAAATACGGGTCATAACTCATCTTTTTCATTTTGTGCTAGACCAAATACGGGTCAAAACTCATCTTTTTCATTTTGTGCTAGACCAAATACGGGTCAATGCAAGGTCCGCTCTACCACCATTTTTTTCATTTAATCAAATAAATGCATGGCATTCTCTCTATGTTAAATTGTCTACACGATCCGCGGTAAGTAACATTATACATTGTACCTTATACTTCTTTCAACATTATCTTTAAAATATTATACAAATGTTGGTTATTAGTAACTGTCATGTTGAAAATATTTATCCGTGGTCGGTTAAATATTACATTCGTGACAATCTGTATGGTGAAATTAACCGTTTAAATAACACCGGATGAAGTTTTCATCAATTTATGTTTATCATTATTATTATTTAATAAATTTTTTTAGAGTCAATTCCTTTTTTGGTCCTAGACTTATGGTGGCAAAGACAATTTTGGTCCTCCATATAAAAATCGGACAATTTATAAACACAGTTATTGTGATGGAGACAATTTTAGTCCTCTGTCTATTATTTCGTTAGTTGACCGTCTAAATAAGGGGCATTTCTGTCAATTCATTAGCAAAATTCAATTTAATTTTTTTTTTTCCAAATTGAGTTGCCTTTGTTTGGCCTTCGTCTTCATCTTCCTCGCTTCCCTCTCGGCCAACAACAGAAGCTTTGGTAGCAATACAGGACGACGGCGAACTCCCCTCTTGTGCGATGACGGCGGCTTGGCGGCGAACTCCCCTCTTGTGCGACGGCGGTGGCTTGGAGCGTGGTTCGAGGCTACGGCGATGGTTTCTCGGCGAGCAGTGGCGAGGCTCCGACGACCCTGGCAGCAACAGTGATGGACAGAATGATGCTTGCACGCGACCTCCCCTGTTTCCGGCGATAACGACTGTGCGGACCAGAGTCGAGCCCCCTCCACCATCACCTCAAAAGGGTGTCTAGAAATTGAGCCCGTAAACGGCGTCGTTTATGTTGCCTTCTGCAGCAAAACGGTGGCGGCTTCTTCCACCACTAACAACAACAACACCAATATTTCTTCCGGTTCAAGCATTACCCCCTCAACTCTTCCTCGCGTTTGGATTCAGATCTTAGTCACACTCGCAAATACAGTTTCTTCCTATTCATCACCACAATCTCCCCAAAAAATCCATTGTTTTCTTCCCTGCGATCTAAGGCATAAAAAATTGTATTCTTTATTTTTATTTTTATTTTTGTTTAAAGTAGTAATCTGATGACTTATGTTGGGTTTTTGTTTCTTCTCCTCGTTGGCGTGTGTTAGGAATTCTGAGGAGAAAGAGGAGGATTTCATGGCCTATCAAAGGATCCAAGCTTCCTCAGCGACCCGAGCCAAATTTTTCTTGCCTTCTTCTTTTTAATTCACTTTTTAATGATATTTACTGATTCTCACTCTATTTGTTATAATTAATTAATTAATTACTAAGGAGTAATCTAGGGCATATCGTGAAATGACATATTTGCCCCCTCTCAAACGGCTATCTAATGGGAAATACAGACGGAGTACTAAAATTGTCCCCGTCACAATAACTATGTCCATAAATTGTCTGATTTGTTTATTGAGGACTAAAATTGTCTTTGCCACTATAAGTCTAGGACCAAAAAAGGAATTGACTCATTTTTTTATCTTTTTAAATAAGTTACTAAATTATTAATCATCTATCAATAATTATAAATATATTTAAAATCAATATTAATTAATAATTAATCATGTCTAATCAATAATTAATAATTAATCATGTCTAATAATTATAAATATATTCAAAATCACGTCTAATCATTATTTTCATGGTTCTCGATTAATAATGCACAACAAAAAAAAAATATGTCCATAATCATATATATCTAATTAATAATTAAAAACTCAAAGTAAAAAAAAAAAAAAAAAACAAAAAAAATCTCAAAGTCAAAGTTACGGATCAAAGAAAAAGGTTAAAGAAATCACAGGAAAAGATGGACTCGTGGAGTCCATCTTTGCTTTGGACTCTCGGATGTAACTTTACCCATTCTAGGATCCACCCCCATGCACGGAAATGTGGGATCCAATGTTTAAAGCTGCCCCTCTCGGGGAAAGCACCCCTTCATTGATGGGTATCTTGGGAATTGAGCATCCTTCCTCCTCCTCCAGATTATCATTCAAAGGCGTAAAAAGGCAACATTTTTAATGGAACAACCCCAAACTCAGAAACTTAGGTACACAAACAAAAACCAAGAAATTTAATAACTACGGAGTACTCCGTAAAAAAATTGCTCAGACCTGACTCCTGAGACGAGAAGAATGTGATTCTGAAGCTTAGGACTGGGGGACGAATGACGAGAAATTTATTTAAGGAATAAAGGGTGAGATTACCAAATTAAATTTGGAAGAAGAGGGAGTGGTGTTCGGAAAGCAGAGCTCGGTGGATCTGCGGCGCTGCCAACTTCGTTGTCGGAGCATGTATTCAAAAGTTTTCCAATTTTACCCTTACTACTTAACAGTTCACACACAGAAATATTACCAATGGACTACATTTGGAAAGGATTTAATACTCAAGGACTAAATTTGGTAGTTTTTAAAGTCAACGACTAAAATTGGTAATGAGTGATAGTCAAAGGACTAAATTCGGAATTAACTCTTTTTTGGATTTGAAAGATTGATTCCAGCAATGTTGTAGTCTCAGCATCTTTTTAATAAGTTAAGTCTGTGGCAATGTTCTATTGCCCTACATTGATATTTTTAATAATGAGTTTTAAATATATATACCTATGTAAGATAATGATCTAATTACCATTTATATATTTTTATAAGCATAAAAGCATACCAGTTCTTTATGTGTTCTGCTAGAGGTACTTTTGGTTAAACCATTATGGTTGAATGAATTATTGTGGATAGAGAAAATTCCTAGTTTATTTAAGGAATAAGATTAGATAAGGTAATAAAAATTTATACATTTTAAACCATATTAATAAAGAAATACAGAGTAATACTTTTTCTCTTAAGTAACAAAAATTATATTCCTAATTAGTATTATATTTGAGCATATAAGTATGACATTTGCTTCTTCAACCCAACCCGAACCGTTTCACGAATCCGTGAGACGGTCTCACACAAGTGTGACCCGTATAGTATTACCCTTTCGAATCAGTTGTACTTTTTTTTTTTTTTTTTGTACATTCATAAATTATTTTTATATTTTTCCTTTTTTCAATGAAGATGAAAATGGATATGATTTTTTCATCACCGGCCACTCTGTTTCAAAGAGTGAATACAGCCTTCAATAAGGATTGAATCCATGATCTTAGCTCCCATTTGAGAGAATCATTTCCTTCCACTAGACCACACCATTATTGGCACAAAATTAACAACTTAGCTTGCTGCTAATTAAAATGGACTCCGTCAAGGCGTCAACCATTAATTTTTTTAATATAGTGCGTTTTTAACAAGTTCATAATACTTTTGTGGCCTAAGTTGTTATATAATTCATGCTCACATGGTACTAATTTATTGCAGTAAAAGTATTTTTTTGAGTGATTAGGAAACTCTCAATCACTCCTCATTATTGTATAATATCTTGCAAAAAAGGTAAACTCTATTAAGAAAACTTTGTGTAATAAGTTGATTCGAGAGAGAGTTTTGGGCAAAAGAAACTTTTTAGTTTGAGTATTAGTTGATTTCAAATTATAGGACTCCGAGGAGCTAAAGCTTAAAAAGAGGCCTTGTATAAAAATAAGCTAAGCAAACATGTCTTGAGACACGGAGGAGCTAGAAGCTTAAAAAAAATGCATAGATCAGAGTTGAATTTAACATTCTTGGTTTAAGTGGATCCGTTATGAACAACTTAAGTTAATTTATCACAGTAAAGAGTAAGAAGCTTAAAAAATGCAGATAATATTTTACTATTGGAAATGTATTACTCTTGAAGATGTAATTTTTCTATATTTTTCAATAGCATATTGTACTTTACTTTAGTGAGGTTAATCTAGATTTAGACTAAATGACCCACAGAGTTTTGAGTCTTACTAGCATGGTTCACATATCACACATAAAAGAATTGATCATCCACTTTGACTATTGCATACTTGCATTTAGCAAATCGCTGAGTGTGACATTATAGAGAAAAATGTCTCTTAAAGAGTTCTGAAGATGGATTGGAAAACTCAGATAGCCATTTTTCTATGCTTCCATTGGTGAATTATGTATCATCTGCTGATGAAGACTCCCAGCTAGGCCATAATCAAATCACCCCTTCATCATCTCTTTCATCTCACAGTTTGATTTCTGGGGGGTCTTCGCCCAGAAACTACATTGCGTATAATAATGATATTTTAGTAATACTATAATGAAATTATATTGTATATAAAATGAAACTAAATAACAAATCTCACATATTCATTGTAATGAAATTATAGTGTGTATAATATGAAACTAAATAATGAGAGATGTTGTTACATGGACCCTAACATAATTTACTATCTATCATTGTTAATGGGAAAAACTTCAAATAACATTATTTTTCTACTTGGTTCATGTATGTTGTTAAGGGGACCACGGTCTATAGTATAATTTGCCCGTGCTCACTTCATGGACTGACAGTTAACCAGTTTTAGAAACCAACAAAATGATAACTATTTAGCCAAACTTCAAACCAAATTACAACGCATAATATAAGAACATGTATAGAAAATGTTTGCAGCTTGTTCCCGTCATACAACAAAAGAATAATCCAAGAAAAAGTTTACATCAAAAGAAATTTAGAGCAACATATATTAGGCAAATTCAAAATCAAGCTTTTCTCAATTGCTAGCTAGTTCACGCAGGGAGATATTGTATGTCACAAGACATGTTTGCTTAATTTTATACAAAGAAAGCCTTCTTAATCTTCTGTAATTCCCTGCTCACTTCATTCATATTAATGCGATCCACTGGTGATCTTGAAGCACAAGTGAGCCCAATTTTGAAGATGGAGAGGAAGAAGCTATGCACCTTGCTTTCTTCAATTTCCACCAAATTGCCATCATTCTCCAACTCTACATCCCGTGTTATTCCATGACTGCTTTCTAGGCATGCTGATAGCAAAGGGTCTACTATCTCTATCACTTGCCCAGGCAACGCCATCTCCACATACTCACAAAGACTGCTACAGTCATCATTGAATAAATCATCTGTGGGTCTTTTAGCTGTGAACATTTCTAACAAAAGGATTCCAAAGCTATATACATCTCCAAAAGTTGATGCCTTTGCTCCTATCCCATACTCTAAATCAAAATTATTTGTGAAGACAAACAAAACAAATGAAGAAAATTAATAGAGCTTTTTAAATACATAGCTTATCTTGGGAAAGAACTTCATTAACATAAGATACTACTATATATGAATATCACTTTTTCTTATAAGTTTGTTATGGAAACACGTGACAAATTTTATTGACAATATTTCTTACCTGGTGGTACATAACCAATTGACCCCTTTAATCCAATGGTACTAGTTTGTTCGCCAATTGGATCTCCAATACTACGTGAATAAAGCCTTGATATCCCAAAGTCTCCAACATGAGCCGTTAAGTCTTTGTCAAGCATAATGTTACTTGGCTTTAGATCACAATGAATAACCGTTGGTTCACAATCATCATGGAGATAATGCAATGCACAAGCTACATCAATTGCAATGTTTAACCTTTGAAGAACACTTAGAACAGTTGTCCTTGCATTAGATGAATGTGTATGCAACCACATATCCAAATCCCCATTTTCCATGAACTCATAAACCAAAGCTTTGAATTCATTACCTGCAAAATCACAACTCGAGCAGCAAGTCAAAATTGGAACAAGATTTCTGTGGCGTATGTTCCTCAACACTTTACATTCTGCAAGAAAGCTCTTTGTAGCTCCACTTTTTAAAAGTTCAAGTACCTTCACCGCAATTGTTTGTTCTCCTCCACCTTGCTCATATCTTCCTTTGTAAACTGAGCCAAAACTTCCTGAACCAATCAAATTTGTCTCAGAGAAACCATCAGTAGCTTGATGTAGGTCTCTATAAGGGATTTTGGAAAGCTTTTCAACTTTGAATGGCTTAGTTGACTCCACCCTTTTTTGTTTCCTCCAACACAATGTTAGAAAAGCAATGAATAATGCAAACACCAGAGCCGAGCAGATACATGTGAAGATAACAATCATAAGCTTTAAATGCTTTCTGTTTTTTGTTTTCTTCACAGGACATGGAGGTAGCTTTAGCTCAGATATACCACCGCATAGCTTTTTGTTTCCAAGCAATGATAAATTGGTTGCCACTGCAAACACTCCAACAGTTGGTACCTCCCCCTCTAGATCATTGAAAGAAAGGTTCAAATATTGCAAGAGATGGAGCTTTTGGAGGTCTCTTGGTATCTCTCCAGTCAACTTATTGTTTGAGATATCTAAATGCGTAATGCTTTTTAAGGAAATCAAAGAAGGTGGGAGTTTACCTTCAAAGAGATTATCATGCATATCAAGATATCCAAGGCTCAAACAATCTCCAATTGCATCTGGAATTTTGCCCGACAATTTGTTTCCAGAGATATCTAAGGCATTTAGTGTTTTCAATTTGCCCACAGCTGGAGATAATGGACCAGTGAATGAATTATGGGAAAGGTCAAGGTACTTAGACAAAGATGGCAAATTAAAAACTTGTTGTGGAATGGTGCCATCTAGTTTGTTATTGTTCATGTGCCATTCATTCAAATTCCTGAAGTTTTCCACATTTGAGGGTATACTGCCATCAAGATTGTTGTTTCCCAAATAAATTACAGCTAGAGATGTAAGGTTAAAAAGAGTGGTTGGCATTTTTCCAGATAATTGGTTTTCATGAAGAGCTAAAAATTGTAGTTTATACAATTCACCAATCTCACTAGGAATAATACCTGATAATAGATTGGCTCCTATATTGAAACCGATCAAGCTAACTAAATTTTTTATTGCTTTGGGTATTGTACCAAATATCTTATTCTCTGCTAGATATAGGTAATTGAGTTTGGATGAGAGGTTAGCTATTGTGTTGGGCAATTTACCTTCAAATCTATTTTCATCAATGTCAAAGACACTTAAATTACTACAATTGGAGAGAGATGTTATAAAAGCGAAGTCATTGAAAGGATCATTGCTACCAAGAAGATTGTACCCAAGGTTAAAAAATAGAAGATCTTTTAACCTTCCAATATTATCTGGAACTTTACCTACAAGATGGTTTTGTGCTACATCAAGAATTTGAAGCTTAGAAGCATTGGGAAATGAAATTGGGATGGTTCCATGGAATTTGTTGGCAGCAATATAAAAGGCTACCAAGTTTGGCATGGTGTCTGCTATGTAGCTTGGAATGGTCCCTTGAAGTGAGTTACGGGATACTGAAAAAGCTTGCATAGAAGTTATATTGAAGAAAGAAGGAGATAGTGTACCAGTGAAATTGTTGCCACCCAGTGAAAGGAAATTTAAATACCAACACCGCGTAATCTCATGCGGAATACGTCCCTTCAAATGATTTTCCTCCAAGCCCAACTTTCGAAGTGATGACAAATTTCCAATAGTGGGAGGAATTCCACCTGTCAATCTGTTACTGCCTAGAGCTAATTCTTGTAGCTTCTTCAAATTAGCTAGGAATTGGAATGCAATAGGAAGGTTCCCCTGGAAGCCATTGTTATCAAAATAGAGTTCCCTAAGGTATATGCTGCTGCTGAGATTAAGCTTAGCCACTTCTCCCGTCAGTGCATTCTTAGACAGGACGAGAGATCTTAGTCGAAACAGACCACCAATCTCTCCGGGAATTTCACCGTGCAACATATTGCTATGGAGATCAAGAACCCTGAGGAAAGTGAGATTTCCAATATGAGGAGATATGGTTCCCACCAACCCCTTCTTAGGAAGCTCCAAACCCACAACTCGTGGGTGTCGACGACCACAGCTCACTCCTTGCCAAACACAATGGTGCACAGAGTCATTCCAGGAGTTAAGAAGTACTCCATTGGGATCATCAGAAATCCGGTGTTTAAACTCTAAAAGAGCAATTCTATCAGTCTCATTTGAGTAAAGAGTAGCTGATGATGATACAAAGGAGGAGGAGTAAGTGGAAAGAGTAAGAGTACATATTAGGCAATACAGAAGGTGATGGTGGAGAGCAGATGATGAGAAGTAATTATAAAAGTGTGAGGTGAGGGTTTTGTGATGGCTCATCTTCATCACCTCAATCTCCACAATTCTATTCAATAATAAGACCACAGATTTAGATAAATAAGCTAAGAGAGTGATCGATCCGATGTGTTTCAATTCTCTCACTGATAACTCCACGCAATTTAAATACGCTTCATTGCATGCTCAGCTCCATAAAATACGTTTGACAAAATGATATGATGCTAGCTTAGTAGACTTGGAAATTCACCACTGCCAATTCCATAGTAGTTTCGTAGTCCACATTGTTCTACAAGTCATTACAAACGGCAGCTTTAATTTGTTTGTTATCGATAATATTTTCTTTTATAAGTAATAAACACTTTCCAATATTACTTATAAGAAAAAGAAGTGTAATACTGAAAAATATAATACTTCTAGCTATTTGTCAATATAAACACTAGGCCCTTGTAACATGTAGGAGATATGCAAAAACATTTACTCAGAAACCAGTTTCCAGTGGGCGAAACATAAAAGATGTAGTTTAAAAAATAATCACAAAGAATATAGTCATAAATATTGTTGGATATAGACAAAAAATAAAACACACTAAAACTTTATAAAAATATTAATAACAATATATGAAACGTAATTAATTTAATAAAATAATTCAAATAAAAAATACATTATAAATTACACATCTCACATTATTATATATATAAAGGGAAATATAAATTACACATCTCACATTATTATATATATAAAGGGAAAACGAAATTACACATCTCACATTATTATATATATAAAGGGAAAACGCAAAAATAACTTTATAAAAATATTAATAACAATATATGAAACGTAATTAATTTAATAAAATAATTCAAATAAAAAATACATTATAAATTGCACATCTCACATTATTATATATATAAAGGGAAAACGTAAATACATTATGAATAGGCTCCAGATATGATCACGCCTGCTACTCGCAAGAGTAAAACCCTCACCCTTTCTTGGATAAGGGTGCGTATCAACCAACTCAGCCAACTCAATCACATAATAAATGAAGATGGAATCTGATATGCGTACTGTTAATTGGTAGGTAAGTTGAAAAGCGGAGGAGACAAATTAAATCTCATAGTGGAATATGGTGGCTGGTTAGAGCACTTTATTAATCGTAATGGACGGGATGTAGGACGATTGAAAGAAGACTAAGGCCATGTTTGGTAAATGGTTGTTAGCTGATTGAGTTGGTTGTTTGGATTAGAAAGTATGATTTGTTGATAACATTAGCTGATTGTAGAAAGTTGTTTGATAGATTAGCTGTTAGTTGATAGCTGTTTGGTATAATTTCTTTTCTCAAAAAGCTAATTGAAAATGCTGTTTTGAGTAGTCTTTTGAATTTTAACATTTTGGAGTTACAAAAAGCTTATTAACCAAACAACTAATAGTGGTCAAATAAGCCAAAATTGGCTGATAGGCTGATTATTTACCAAACAGGGCCTCCAAAATTGGCTGATAGGCTGATTATTTACCAAACAGGGCCTACAAAATTGGCTGATAGGCTGATTATTTACCAAACAGGGCCTAAAAAATTGGCTGATAGGCTGATTATTTACCAAACAGGGCCTAAGACTTTAATTTGCATTAATTATAAACAAATAATTCAAAATATATTTTAAAAATGATTTTTAACTCATAAAAATATTTTTAAATTTTTTTAAGTACTACTGATTCTATTACAATGTAGTATCTGTTCATAACTACTTTCTCAACCTACTGAAGTACAAAGAGTCAACAGTTGCCTCCACTGATGAGTTTCGAACACACCCCCTTTCATGTGGAGATGTAAACCGGGTGCCACTAGATCAACATAATATTTTAAAAATGTATACATCTTATAAGGTGGCGGCGTGGAGGGGCGGCGCCGAGTGGGCCGGGAGAGTGGCCGGCGGCGACGCAACGACCGAAGAAAATGAAAAGAGGTGGGGCTACTCGTACGTGAATAACGCGTTGGACGGAAAGTAAGAAAGCAAGAATTGAACCACATAGTGGAAGACTTGGAATTTGGTGGTCAAGACTGGAATTTGGTGGTGAGAAATTGGCGAGCATATTACACTAATTAAAACATTTGCAACACATTTTATTCATAGAAAAGATTCGCTGGGAATAGAATAACAACTATATAAAAGACCTATTACATTGCAATTTTGCAAACATGATATAAAATTAGTAGTTTTTTTTTAATTAAAAATTCATTTGCAATTTATTTTTGTAACTGAAACAATACTACAATTTTTAATGGAAAAAGAAAATTCACTATTATCCGATCTAAATCTAATGTGAACAGTACGTATTTAAAATTTAATAGTTTGATTTCTCCTTCACTTATTATATTCTTGTTAGTAACTATACTAATGCAAGTTTCGGATCCAATCTAGCTAGGGATGGCAATTTCAATCCGCCCCGCGGATAATCACCCGAATCCACCCCGCATGGATCGGGTTTTTTTGGATGATAGTAGGTGGTGGGTTGGGGGTGGATCTTAAAAATGTAAACCCGCGGTGGGTCGGGTTGGATTCGGGTTTTATGTACAAAACCCGCCTAGCACCCCACCCGACCCACCATGTGTGTATACATATATATATAATAGTAAAATAAGTAGTACTAGTATACTAGTATATAGTTAATTATAAAAGTTTCAATAATTTTGGTAACTTTTTAGTATTTTTATATCTAAACTACTAAATTTATTTTTTTAAATTAACAATTTAGTTATTATATTATAATATTTCTATCATTTTATGTTTTAGTATTACTAATGAATTTTATTGTTTAATTATGTCTAAGTAATTTTGATACTCCGTATTATTTTTTGAAAAAAGAAATAATAAATTAATAAGTGGTGGGTACCCGTAGTGGGCACCCGCACCCGATGGGGGTGGGGATGGATTCTAAAAAAGTCCACCCGATGCGGGTTGGGGGTGGGGGTGGGTGGAGAAAATAAAAGGTGGGTCGGATGATGGATGTAGCCCTCCCCGACCCACACCCGACCCATTGTCATCCCTAAATCTAGCTATCTACCTATATCTTCAGGTCTTCTGGCAAAAGGCTTTCTAGATGGATCAAAACAATGAAACATACACTATCAATCAGATAACATCAAACTAGCTTCTAAACAAAACTTCTGGATTAATGATTATGCATTTATATATATAAATAGGTCCAGTGTGGTTGTCATTCCCAGTGTGTTTTGCAGTTGAATCTGAGCCATTGATCTTGCGTAAATCAACGGTCCAGAATTAAGTGATTAAGAAAACACGCTATAGAAATTTGGTCTTTTTACATCTAGGTCAAATTTAAGGTGCATGATTTTTGTGCTTATGGTAAGTGGTTTGTGTACTGTGTGGCTTAAGGTGCGTTAGGTGTTGAAAATTTGAGTGCGTCGATCTAAAGCTTTAGGTGCATAGTTTTTTTTTTTCTTAAAATGTGTTGTTTTCCTTCTTTTAAGGAGTTAAGTCCATAAAAGAGTAGTCAAATGTGTGGAGTGCGAGTCTAGTATTTGAAAGTCGCGTGTTTGATTAATCTCGCTAATAATGTTCTCTCACAAGATATTCTTAGTGCGATTTAACTCACATATGTGGGCTAAATAGCATAAAAAGGTTGCGTTTGGTTCATGGGTTTACACATCAAGAATGAGAGTCAAAAGTATCGTAAGTGTTTGGTTGACAACTTTTTAAAACAGAAGTATGCGATTTGATTACCGCTTCAATTAAAACATCATTTCCTAATTAAAAATCGGTATCATTCAACCTTATTGGTACTTGATAAGCATTATTTTTATTTTTATTTTGAATAATCTTTTTATAGTTAATTTGCAATCATTGATTAATTTTTATCTATTTTTATTTATTATTGCTATAAGTAGTTTTCAATAATATTATTAGTTTTTGGGGTTGTTTTTGTTATTATTAATTTCATTAATAAGATTTGTCAGCCCAATAATTTCTTAACCTAATGTTATAATTCATTTTTATTATTATTATTGAGAGGAAGGAGTGCAGCGCCAATCGAGTTTTGTACTGGAGCCGCGAGAAATATTCATCAAACTCGGTCTTCTTTGGTGCCATAATCGGAGCGATCTGTGTGCGTTATACATTGCTACCGATGTAGCTTCAATATTGGATTATCTTCACATATAATGGTTGTGAATTACCCGTTATTCATTGTGATTTGAAATTAAGTAATATTTTTCTTGACAAGGACTTAACTGCTCATGTTGGAGATTTTGGATCATCAATGTTTTGTTCACCAACAATTGAAGATTCATCTAGTACTGTCAGATTAAATGGGACCATAGGCTACGTTCCACCAGGTAACTAACATATTTTTAATTAAAGCTTTACCATATAGTCATTGTTCAAAGGTTTTAGGAGAATACCTTGACTGGCAGCTCTATGTCTCAAAAGGTTTTGAGGAGAGTACACCATCCTATATATATGACTTTGGAGGACATTCTGTATGGTAACCTCAAAACCCTAGTTTCCAACTTTCCTAATATATAGGATACCATATGTGATGAATATACCTTATAACACTCCCCCTCAAGTTGGAGCAAAGATATTAATCATGCCCAACTTGTTACACAGATAACTAACTCGTGTCCCAGTTAGGGCCTTCGTGAATAAATCCCCGAGTTGTTCTCCAGTCTTTACAAATCCAGTGGAAATTAACCCTTGTTGTATCTTCTCACGAACAAAATGACAGTCAATCTCTATATGCTTCGTTCGTTCATGAAACACTGGGTTTGATGCAATATGCAGAGCAGCTTGGTTATCACACCATACTTTTGTAGGGATTGGAGCTTTAAAACCAGCCTCACTCAGAAGGTTGTTTATCCACATCACTTCACATGTTGATTGTGCCATTGCCCTATATTCAGACTCTGCACTCGAACGAGAAACCACATTTTGTTTCTTACTTTTCCACGAAACCAAATTACCTCCAAAGAAAACACAATATTCAGTTGTTGATCTACGATCCTCTTTGGATCCTGCCCAATCAGCATCAGTAAAACACTCGATCTTAGTGTGCCCATGATTTTTATACAAAATTCCATGTCCTGGAGCTCCCTTCAAATAACTCAAGATGTGTTCTACAGCTGCCCAATGCTCAACAGTTGGAGATGCCATATATTGGCTCAAAACACTCACTGGATATGCAATATCTGGACGAGTTACTGTCAAGTAGTTCAACTTCCCAACTAATCTCCTATACCTCTCATGATCTTCAAACAACTCTCCCTCCTTTGACAATTGCATGTTTGGTATCATAGGAGTATTGCATGGTTTAGACCCTAGTTTCCCTGTTTAAGACAGTAAGTCAAATACATATTTTCGTTGAGACAGTAATATACCTGTTTTATTCCTCATGACTTCAATACCCAGGAAGTACTTTAGTGGTCCCAAATCCTTTGTCTGAAATTGACTATGAAGGAATGACTTAAGAGATGAAATTCCTTCGGTGTCACTCCCTGTAATGACAATGTCATCCACATAGACCACTAACCAGATTATGCCTGTTTTGGACCACTTGTAGAACATTGAGTGATCCGATTTACTTTTCATCATCCCAAAGCTCTCCACTGCTTGACTAAACTTTCCAAACCATGCTCGCGGGCTTTGTTTCAGTCCATACAATGATTTTAATTTGGATTTGGGCTGCTAAACACATAAAAGAAATAAAACATTTTAATTAGGCCAAATTAAACAAACAAAATGAGAAAAGAATTAGCCCATTTTAATTCCACCTTGAAATAATAAGTCCAAAATAATTATTAAGCCTTATTATTAACATAATTATTATATTAGTGTAAAACATAAAATAAAGTTTAAAATAAATATAATGTTAAATAAATGAAACTAAATTATTATAAAAATAAATTTAAATTGAATATAAAAATAGTGCTTATCAAAATTTCCCACACTAATCATTTGCTTGTCCACAAGCAAAGACATTATTTAAGAAAATATAAGTATATAAACTCATAACACTTCATGAACATTGGTCTCAAGCACATTATAAATAAGTAGCTAGTAGTTTATTTGAAAATGGAGTGAACTAAATAACCAAGCCCTCACGGGTATATCACTCATCGCTCAAAAGTGTTTGAAGGGTGTATAAATTTCAGTCAAATCAATTCCTATAGAAATGTTCTACCATATGCTTGCATATCTTCTCATTCTCCACTACAAGATAACATACATGATCAAATCATAAGGACTTTCTCCAAGGTTGTAATGGGGCTTAGGGCAAAGGGTAGGAATTATTTGGAAAAGTAGTTCAAAAAGCCTTCAAAACTAGAGGAGCATGATTAAATGATCTAACTCAAAAATAAAGACCCGATGAACCCAATCACTCTTGTTATTTTGATAGCTCAACTCCAACCAAATAAACTATCGCATCCCATGAGACCATAAACTATTCATACCTTATTCAACATGAATAATAACAACAAAAATGATAATTTCATTTTCTCTTTTTCTCTTTTTCTCTTTTTCTCTTTTTCCTTTTTTTTTTGTACTACTACTTTTCGTTTTTTTTCTTTTCTTTTCTTCTTCTTTTTTTTTTTATAGAAGAAGAAAGACACTTTTCACCACACATTTCACTCTCTTTAGTATAGAAACAATCTCAAATTGAAACAACCATATCAACTCATTTTCTTTTTGAAAATACCAACCAAAAAGCTCTTAGAACTCCAATGACAACTTCATTATTCTCACTGATATAGACACGTTTGTCAACCTCTTTCCACACACTTAATCTTTATGCATTTACCTAATCAAAGCTCCCCTAGTCCTCAGGACAAGGTTAAGGAAATTAATTTCACGTATGAGGCTTATAATGTGTGGTTCAATATGAACAAAAATACAGTTAACAGGCTCAAAGTGGTTGACGAAGGAAAATAATTACGGTATGAATAGGCTATTTGGCTAGTGAGGCTAAAAATCAAAGATGGCCTTAATCATATTAAGATCATGCATGAATCAAATTAGCTTTGAAGAGAATCAAGGCAAGTTCTAGAGATACAAGTCTATGGAAGATATCACACAAGAATAAAATAATTGGACTGAAGTGTCAGTCAAAGGCTCAAATATCTCACAGGTTCATGCTTGGTTAGTTTAGCCACCACTATATCAAACAAAACACTAACTAAACACTCATAATATGCAAGACCATTTATTCAATTATGTTATGAATTTTAGTAAAAATACTATTATTTTTTGGAAAAATTTTAGTAGAAATTTTTTTTTTTCAATTTGAAGAGAAGAAAATAATCATATCCCCTCCCCACACTTATTCTCAACATTGTCCCCAATGTTAAATAGAATGTAAAGATAAGAGAAAAATTAATAAAAATGCAAAACAAATAAAGGGAAGAGTAGAATAAACTCCCTTTGGGTTTCTTCCCAAGTAACGCCTTTCTTTAATGTCTTTGGCTAGACGCCATTTTCTTCCTAACACATCCTCAAAGTTAGGATTTCTATTCAACGCAACATTTGGTTTATCACCACCAATCAAATGACAATTGTCTTCTTGCATTAAAATATCCACAACAAAAATAGATGACATGTCATTCAGATGTTTCATGGTAGTATTAAATATATCAAATTTAACAATGTCACCATCAAACTCCATTGTCAATATACCATCATGCACATCAATTTTAGTTTTAGATGTTTTCAAAAATGGCCTTCCTAATAAGATCAATGAGGAATTGGGAGAAGTGCCTTCTTCCATATCTAACACATAAAAATCAGCAGGAAAGATTAACCCATCAATTTGTACTAAAATATCTTCTAAAACCCCGACAAGATAAACATTAGATCTATCAGCAAGTTGAACAATTACACCAGTTTCTTTTAAGGAGCCAACATTCAAAGATGAATAAACAGATAGGGGCATGACATTAATTGAAGCTCCAAGATCTAACATTGCGTTTTCAACATTAACATTTCCAATTTTTCAAGGGATAGTAAACATACCTGGATCTTTGCATTTAGGAGGCAACTTTTTTTGTAAAACAGTTGAAACATTTTCCCCCATGCTTACCATTTCATTGCCTTTCAACTTTCTTTTATTTGTGCACAACTCCTTGAGAAAGTTAGCATATCGAGGAATTTGTTTGATAGCATCAAGTAAAGGAATATTTACCTCAACTTTTCGAAATGTCTCCAGAATTTCTTTTTCTTCTTCGGTGTTCTTGGATTTGACCAACCTACTAGGAAAAGGAGGAGGAATTGCCAAAGACTTTGGATGTTCTTTGTCAGGCTTTTGATCATTTTGAGGTTGGTGAACCTCTTTTTTAGTTTCCTCATCTCAGTTAGGTGTTTTTCTCACTTGAGTATGTTCTTCCAACTCTTTTCCACTTCTCAGGGTAATTGCACTCACATTTTGTTTTGGGTTTACAACAGTTTGTGAGGGAAACTTACCTTGAGACTCCAATCTACTCACGGTAGATGCTAGCTGGCTCATCTAACTCTCTAAGTGTTGAATACTTGTTCTTGTTTATTGCTGAAATTGTTGTGTTTGTTGCTGAAATTGTTGTGTGTCTTGTTGAAATTGTTGTGTGTCTCGCTGAAATTGTTGTATGTTAATAGCAAGTGACTTAACAATATCTTTCAATGACATACTTGAATTAGAAGATGGTTGTTGTGAAGATGAAGGTTGCTGTTGAATGGGTTGTCTAGGCTGAAACTGTGAAAACTGTGGACGTGGCTTGTAGCTGAAATTTGGATTATCCCTCTATCCTGGGTTGTATGTATTTGAATAGGGATCATAATTTCGTTGTGGTTGGCCTGGAAACCCTCCAACTGCATTAGCTTGCTCGCAAGAATCATATTGAAGTGTTGGACACATATCTGTTTGATGTCCAGTAGCAGCACATATCCCACAAGCTTTTACCTGATGTGTACCTCCTAGAGCTAATTGTTGAACCAGAGTAGTTAAGTGAGATACTTTATTCTCAAGGGAAGAAATGTTCACCTCATTCACTCTTCTAGAAGGTATGTCCTGTCTACATCCAAATTGTTGTGAATTGGCAGCCATTATGGATATCAAATCTCTAGCTTCACGAGGAGTTTTGTTCACTATAGCACCTCCACTAGCTGCTCCAACTTGAGGGGGAGTGTTATAAGGTATATTCATCACATATGGTATCCTATATATTAGGAAAGTTGGAAACTAGGGTTTTGAGGTTACCATACAGAATGTCCTCCAAAGTCATATATATAGGATGGTGTACTCTCCTCAAAACCTTGTGAGACATAGAGCTGCCAGTTAAGGTATTCTCCTAAAACCTTTGAACAATGACTATATGGTAAAGCTTTAATTAAAAATATGTTAGTTACCTGGTGGAATGTAGCCTATGGTCCCATTTAATCTGACAGTACTAGATGAATCTTCAATTGTTGGTGAACAAAACATTGATGATCCAAAATCTCCAACATGAGCAGTTAAGTCCTTGTCAAGAAAAATATTACTTAATTTCAAATCACAATGAATAACGGGTAATTCACAACCATTGTATGTGAAGATAATCCAATATTGAAGCTACAATCGTGGAAATCAAGCAAACATTGCTAAAAAGTCCGGTGAGAGTTCTGAAACCTTACTTTTGGCCAGTAATAATTTTTTTGCAGACGAAAACATATGGTTCTTGGATACTGGGTGTAGTAACCATATGTGTGCGAAGAAAGAATTGTTTTCCGAACTAGATGAATCAGTCAGGTCTGAAGTGACATTTGGCAATAGGTCAAAAGTGCCAATATTGGGAAAAGGTAAAATCTCTATTCAGTTGAAGGATGGTACTCACAATTTTATATCTGATGTGTTCTATGTTCCTGAACTGCACCAAAATTTGTTGAGTATGGGGCAGTTGTCAAAAAAGGGATATAAGATAAATATTACACAGGGGTGTTGTACCATTGTGGATGCTAAGAGAGTTTTTATTGCAAAGGTAAATATGTCCCAAAATCGACTATTTCCTTTGAAAATCAACCATGCATTTCTTGCTTGCTTTAATTCTGAAATTTGTGATGATAATTGGTTATAGCATATGCGATTTGGACATTTCCATTTCTCTGGATTAAACTATCTAGCGAAAAAGGAGCTTATTTCTGATTTACCTGTTGTGAATGTCCCTGATCGTATTTGTGAGATTTGTTTGATTGGGAAGAAGCATAGAGATCCCTTCCCCGTGGGGAAGTCAAGGAGAGCCACAAAACAGTTAGAGATTATCCACTCAGACCTGTGTTCATTGGAGGTTCTCTCACATGGAGGTTGTAAGTACTTTGTTACTTTCATTGATGATTTTAGTAGGAAAACATGGGTTTACTTTCTGAAGCAAAAGTCTAATGCATGTGATGTTTTCAAATAATTTAAGACTTTTGTTGAAAAGCAGAGTGGTTATGAAATTAAAATCTTGAGAACTGATAGAGGTACAAAATATATTGCTTGTGATGATTTTCTGAATGAGAAGGGTATTCAGCACCAGATGACAGCTAGATACACTCCACAACAAAACGGAGTGGCTGAGAGGAAGAACAGGTCTATCATGGATATGGTGAGGTGCATGCTAAAATCTAAAAATCTGCCTAAGCCTTTTTGGGCAGAAGTTGTTGCTTGTGCTATCTATGTATTGAACAGGTGTCCAACTAAGAGTGTTCGTGATAAGACACCTGAGGAAGCTTGGAGTGGGAGAAAGCCCTGTATAAGAAATCTCAAGGTTTTTGGATGTTTGGCATATGCACATGAGCTAGATCAGTTGAGAAAGAAGTTGGATGATAAAGGAGAGAAGTGTATATTCATTGGTTATAGTGACGCTTCAAAGGCTTATAAACTATACAACCCGGCCTGAAACTAAAAAGGTTGTTATAAGTCGTGATGTCACTTTTGATGA
This sequence comes from Ipomoea triloba, assembly GCF_003576645.1. Taxonomy (NCBI): domain Eukaryota; kingdom Viridiplantae; phylum Streptophyta; class Magnoliopsida; order Solanales; family Convolvulaceae; genus Ipomoea; species Ipomoea triloba. The sequence continues at coordinate 5,146,182 of NC_044920.1, read as the reverse complement.
ATATAGTGCCTGGGATTAGTTGGCTAAAGATGAAAGGTCTGTTGTTGTTCCTATTTTTGAAAATGTTGTTGATGAGCAACCGATTCCAGATAATGTCCAGTCTCCTTCACAACCAGAGTCTTCAGTTCGACGATCACAACGCGAGCGTCAATTACCAGCTCGCTTGCAGGATTATATTGTGGGTCATGATAATGACCTGTCTGATGAAGAGATTGTTCAATTTGCTCTTTTTGTAGATTGTGACCCTCTATCCTTTGAGGAGGCTGCTACAGAAACTGTTGGGCGTCGGCAGGGTTGGCTGAGTTCAGCCCCTGCTCGATTCGAGACGTGGCGCTATGGCTTACCATGGAGGGATGTGGTTAAATGGTTAATGTCCACCTACCTATCACCAATTGGTTTTAAGTAGGATATGGCAACCAGATAGCCAAAGAACTTTGTGGTTAAGCGTGTTTGACTTCCGGCAGTCACATGATGGGAAAAGAATAGTACCTGGAGTTAACAGATTTACTAACATTCATTTTGTAATTTATGAAGTAATATTTTTTTACACTATAACATTGTAAATTTAGAATTTTAGTTTAGATAATATGAATAATTTTTTTTTACCTAATATTTAAAATATTTTTAGATTTATTTGTTCGTTTTAATAAAACATATAAATTTAAATAATTTTACTTTCAAGTATAATATATGTAAAATTTGTACTTGAAAAACAATGTGAAATTTAATATATGAACCAAACTTATATTAGAATATAACATAACTAAAAGTATGCAAGTCAATAATTAATTGAGTTTACCCAAAATCTAAAAATCAGTTAAGATTTCAAGTATTACATTTTTTCTCAAAAATATTAAATTTTCCCTTATAAGTAAGGGACACTTGTCAACATTACTTATTATTATGAAAAATATACTCCCTTCGTCCCATTTTACCTGTCTTACTTTCCTTTTTAATTTGTCCAATAATATTGTCCACTTTCCTAAAATTAACACCACTATCATTCTATTTTTTTCCAATTTTGCCCTTACATGTACTTCATACTTTTCACTAAATTTATTGCCCCAATGCCCAAATTCACGCACAACATCTTATTATTTAATATCTATGCTGGTCCCACCTACTTTATTGAGTATAAAAGGTAAGAATAATCAAATCAGCACATGGGATATTGGGGGCAAAATAGGAAAATTGGTATTCTTTTCATTGTTTCTTAAAAGTGCGTGCAAAATCAAAATAAGACAGTGAATACGGGACAGAGGGAGTACGATTTACCTTTAAAGTGAACAACTATAATGTAGTCCAAAGATATTACGAGATAGTTTTTCGCTTCAATTTATTGGATTATTTGAATGTCTTCTTTGTCAACAAATCATCCCAAGTAGTTAATGTGATTGGTTCAAATTGTTTTTTTTTTTTAATTTCCATGTTTTTTTTTTGAAAAATTAAAATTTCCATGTTATTAATAAAATACTTGGTAAATAAATATATAACATTATTTTGTATTATAAAATTGATATTTAATTACAAGATAGTCTAAAAAGAAGTCAATGAATAATGTAGTAAATATAATTAATTAATGAATTTGAAGGTAATGAATCTTTGCAGGGTAGAAAATAAAGACAGTATACCTAATAAAATTATATATTTGTTTTAATTTTTTATAATGAATATTTTTTTGAATAAAAGCATTTTAGACATCGAATTCTAAATTAAAGAAATGCATATGTATTATTTTTTTGTTGTAGTTACTAATTTATTTAAATTAATAAGAATAATAGAGTGGTTCTTACTTTTCAATAATATACTCTAACATATTCATAGTATATGTTCAACCATTATGCTAACTCTGATTGGGATGGGGTTCGAACGTAACCTAAGACATTTTCTTATAGAAATTAATAGATAAGTTAAAAGTTTAACGGAATATTCCGTTACTAAAGTTTATACTAATGGAATGTCCGGTTATTTAAGAGAAGAAAATAATATAATAATATACCTTAACATATTCGTAGTATATGTTCAACAATTATACTAACATTGGGATGTGATTCGAACCTAAGACTTTTCTTATAGAAATTAATGGGTAAGTTAAAAGTTAACGGAATATTTCGTTACTAAATTAAAGTTTATACTAATTGAATGTAGGATCATTTAAAGAAAGAAAATAATATAATAGATGGCAAAGAAGGAAAATCATAAAAATATTAAAATCAAAAGCAACTCGTTGCAGTGCAGTTGCTGTTCCGAGGCCAGTTGCAGTGCCACTGCCTCCCCCACGCCGCGGGCTGCCAACTCGTTTGCAGCAACTCAATCCAGACAAAAGCAACTGACCTAAACCCTAAACCCTAAACCCTAAACCCAAGAAACTCAAACGGGTAGTGAAGGTAAAGCAAGTTGATTCTAGCAATCTCAACCTCTTTGATCCTCAACCATTCTAAATTTCTCCCATTATTAATTAGCATTTAGGTTTTAGGGTTTAAGGTTTAGGGTGGTGATCTGAGTGAGGATACAGGAATTTCAATTCGATTGGCCGGATCATCACCGGCCGGCGTTTCAAACGCGATACAATACACACCCGTCCATGGACTTAATTGGATTATCAACATAAACTTTTGTCATTTCTACATTTATTTATTACCCCGCTCCCTTACTTTCTACCTTTCAATACCTAACTCCGGATTATCGGATTCGTTTCTTTCTTGTTTTTGTTTTTTTTTGTTCGTTAGTTGATGTCTATCCGAGAATTAAAGTGCTGGCATGTGCATTGTTTTTTGTTCTCGTTGGATTACGAGGCAACTAATGCATGTTTTATGATTCCTCTCTCTCTCTCTCTCACACACACACACGCGCGTTATAATATTTATAAAACTGAAGTTAAAATATTTTTTAAATTATAAATTAATTTAATATGTTGATGATAGGTTTATTAAAATCTATGTGATATGTCATATGTTATATGCTATTTTTGTAATAGTGTGGTCTTTGTTCTATTTTACATGGAAGAAAGACTGACAAATTAAAGTAGCTTCTTATAAATAGGAGCCTATAATGTATACAAGCAATATTCTTTCTAGCAAGATTATTAGCTAGACTTGCAAATTATTTTTGTGTCATGTACAAGATGAAGTGTGTGCATGATTGCATGCCATTGAATAGTGTTTTTGCTAATCATCAAAGATAGGAAATTTGTAAAGTTACATTCGATTTGCAAATAGAAATTTGTGGGACATTTTTTTTTTTAAAATACTACGGAGTATTAGATACCATTAAAAATATAATTGAAAAATTATATTGTAATGAGACAACGTAAAAGTTAAATAAAGAAAATTGCTTGAGCATAGAGGTAGGACTAGAAAAATGTATGATTAGTGAATGAGAAGGTGGGGAAGGTGGAAGAAGAGGATGCAGCATAAGCATTGAAGAGCTCATTTTGGGCGGATCAAAAGTCGGCTTTTAGACAGCTGGGAACCTTTAATTTGTGTTTATTTCGATTTGGTATTAAACAAAGTAGAATGCCACCTATAAATTTAGGATTAAAAATGTTGTTTTTCATTTTCTCTTTCTTGAAGTAATTCATCTAATTAATAATTATAAAATTTTACAAAAAGAAAGAAAGAAAAAAAGAATTTAGTATGTGGTGGGTGTAATAAAAATATATTGGACTAGGAATATTTCAAGAAATTATTTCATTTTATATTATTTATATTTAATGGTACATAAATTTATTTCTTAATTAGTCAATTAATAAATGGTAAATTAAATAAAAATCGAATACATAAATACTAATATAGTATCTCGTATATTTTTGCTAAGTATGTCCACCAGAAGTAAATATTTTGCCTTTCTAGTCTAGAAAAACAAATTTATAATTTTTTTTCGTATTTAATTGTTATGTAAATCTTGGTAAGAATTCACATAATTTTTCGCCCATTATAGTAATGTATTTCCGTGAAAAGTTACATTTTGGCCCTTATAAATGAACTTGGATACAAGGTTGGGTCCTCATAAATCTGTTCAATTAACAAAGTAGATGGGGATATGGATAACAGGAAGAGGCAGGGCAACCTCACCGGAGAAGAGTCGGCGGCGGCAGAAGCGGGTTCGAGATTATTAGTGAGTAACATTGATGGATAAACGATGTGTGCAATGTTCGTGGCATCGTCGTGTATGTGGAACCAGGAGAGGTTAGTTATTACTCCGATCCCTTGTAATCGAATATACAATTAATTAATTGTTTGTTTGTTGTTGGTTGTTTATGCTGCATAATCTAAGGTTTCTGATTGATCATATCCCTTGATTGTAATTATAGTATTATTATTTGAAATTTCAGGATTTATCAGCCAAGATTATTGATTTTTGTCTTACTAAGCTGCACTCTAGATCTAGATCATCATCTGTTTGTGTGATATTATCGGCAGTGGGAGCCGTTTCTCGTGCTACGGTTCGGAGGAATCCCACCTCCCATCCCAATTGCTTTGAAACCTTTGAGGTTTGTGGTCGGATATATATATATATATATGATATGTTTATAATTAATTATAATGGTGCATTAGTGCATATATGCATTGCATGTTTAATTTGTTTGTTTCTTTTAATTAATTATATTATTATACTGCATGCATTCTTTAATTTGCATGGTTTGGGGGCGGCAGGGGTATAATATGTGCAGTTCAACTATCAGCTTAGGTTTTTAGTTGAGATGGAACACATGCTTTAATTTGGTATCAGAGCCATGCTGACTAAAGGAGATGGGAGAGTCATAGTCGGCCCTGTTGGGGACCTTTAATAGCTGCATCAAACATTCAGGTTCCCGCCGTCTTTAATTTCTTAATTGCATCAAACATTCAGGTTCCCGCCGTCTTTAATTTCTTAATTTAATTTGTTACTACCGATATTATATGATGGAGCTTAGCCTACCCTACGTTACGTTAGTTGCTTATATATATTCAAATTAACCAACATAAATCCAATCATAGGTTGTTCTAGGAAGCTGTATGTTAAGAATGCATGCAGGAGAAAGTAGTGGTGCAAATGCAGGTGCTGATCTGAGTGAGGATAACGGAATTCCAATTCGAATGGCCGGGTCATCACGAGCCGGCGTTTCAAACGCGATAATACAAACCATGGACTTAATTGGATTATCAACATAATTTGTTGTCATTTCTACCTCTATTTATTACCCCGGTCCCTTACTTTTTGCCTTTCAATACCTAATTTATTACCCCGGTCCCTTACTTTTTGCCTTTCAATACCTAATTCTGAATTGTCGGATCCGTTTCTTTCTTATTTTGTTTTTTTTTTTTTTGTTCCTTAGTTGACGATGTCTATCTGAAACTTTTACAGTGCATTGTTTTTTGTTCTCGTTGGATTACGAGGCAACTAATGCATGTTTTATGATTCCGCTTTCTCTCTCTCACACATGCTCCATCTATTTCATTTTATTATATGTTTACTAGTTAGTATTTTTACGTGCATTGCACGGAATGAATGTGTTATAATATTTTAAAAATATTTTTTTAATTATAAGTTTATTTAATATTTTGATGACGGGTTTATTAAAATCGACGTGATATGTCAGATGTTATATGCTACTTTATAATAGTGCGGTCTTAGTTCTATTTTGCATAGAAGAAAGGCCGACAAAGTAGCTTCTTATAAATAGGAGCCTAATCATGTATACAAGCAATATTCTTTCTAGCAAGAGGTACAAGATGAAGTGTGTGCATGACTGCATGCCATCGAATAGTGTTTTTGCTAATCATCAAAGATACGAAATTTGTAAAGTTACATTCTGCGAATAGAAATTTGTGGGTCATTTTTTTTTTTTTTTAATACTACGGAGTATTAGATTATGCATTACAAAATAGAAACCATTAAAAATATAATTGAAAAATTATATTGTACTGAGACAACGTAGAAGTTAAATAAAGAAAATTGCTTGAGCATAGAGGTGTAGGCGGACTAGAAAAATGTATGATTAGTGAATGAGAAGGTGGAGAAGGTGGAAGAAGAGGATGCAACATAAGCATTGAGAAGCTCATTTTGGGCGGACCAAAAGTCGGCTTTTAGACCGTTTCTTCTAATTGCTTTGAGTATCTTGTTTCGATGCGTATATCCCGTCACGACTACTTTTTGACTTCTTCCATCCACTTCTATTTTTCTATTCCTGTTATTTAATTTTGCATCATAATAATAATTGTGAGAAATTGTGTTATGTTACGTTGTTTGTGTCTTGTGCATGTTAACCCAAAAAAAAACAATAATTATTACAAAATTTGATTCCCAAAATTAATACTTATATTATTATTCAAGCCTTTGCATGCATTATCTGTTTAATTTGTTTGTGTGGGGAGAGAAAGTACCTCTTATTTATTTATTTATTTATTTTTTATAAATTTATAGGATCTTTCTCTCTGTCCGTTTAACGGTCCGGGGTCCACCCACGTTCGCTCCGGGAGGCACGGGAGCTGGCACAGGGGGAATCGTCACTTGCAAAAGCACAAAACGTACGTACGTTGTCCCTTAGCTTGGTGTTTCTAAATAGTTTGTCACTTTATGCATAAACATTTTTAAACAGTGGCTACGACATCTTATATACCAATTTTTTTATTGTCAAGATTGATGCTGATTTTGCTTTTAATAAAACAGGTTGAGTGTATAAAATGAAATGAATTGTAAATTTATATTAGTTCTAATATATTTAAAGGATGCACAATAAGTATTTTACTGATTAATGAATACTACAATTGTAGCTATTTTTGAAATTTCTTCATTTTTTGGATTTGAAAGATTGATTCCAGCAATGTTGTAATCTCAACATTTTTTCAATGAGTCAAGTCTGTCACAATGTTCTATTGCTCTACATTGACATTTTTAATAATGAATTTTAAATATATATACCTATGTAAGATAATGATCTAATTACCATTTATATATTATTATCAACATAAAAGCATACCCGTTGTTTAGATGTTCTGCTCGAGGTACTTTTGATTAAGTCATTATGGTTGAATGAATTCTTGTGGATAGATAAATTCCTAGTTTATTTAAGGAATAAGATTAGATAAGGTAATAAAAGTTTATACATTTTAAACCATATTAACAAAGAAATACGATTTACCTAGTGAACAACTATAATGTAGTCATATTACATATCGATCTTTTTAAGATAATTGTTGACAAACAAGTCATATATTATTCAATTAATTGAGTAATACTTTTACACTAATCTTATAATCAAATAAATGTATACATTCAATATTAGAATTTTTTATAATTTCATCTTTATTTTTATTATCTAAATATATAATAAAAAATATATCCGTGAATCGCATTGGGTAATTGGACAATTATTTGCTCTAATTCAAGCAAAAAAAATTATCAAAAAAATATAATCGATCCAACCAATTTCATCAATTGCGCTATAAAATATTCGATGTTACAATTTATATAACTGTATGTCGATCTAAATATTCTTAAAATATTATAAAAAATCCAATGTCATGCAACGCACGGGCGAAAATACTAGTTATTGGATAATAATGAATGAATGTGATGATGTGCATATAATTGTAATTATTGTATGTGATTATTGATTAAATAGGGTAGTTAAATAATTTAACAGAGTCAGTAGTACTCAAAAAAAAAAATAATAATTTATATGAATAATCGGGAATGTTCATATGCTGTTGTTGTCAGATGTTGTAGTAGATGACGATACATACAATTGGGAATTTTCATATGCTAAAAATATATAGTAAAGGTAAGATCGGTGAATTGTATTGAATGTATTATACAATTTAAATATATAACATCAAAATTAGATTGTTATAATTACCATAGATGACGAGTCAATTTGAATAGCGAATCACATAATAGTGCATTCACTAACATCGGTGAATGTATTTGATTATTACAAGCTAGTAAAAAGAATGAAAAATATAAATGCCCACGTTAGATAGTAACTGGATAGTTCTACATGATAGAGTTAAAAAAAATTGACAAATACAAAATCACTTACGTGAAGGATAATTAAGTTGTTGTAGACGATTTAAGATGATCATAGTATATTGTTGCGCATCTATCTTGTTTGGAAAAAACGTTGCCTCAGGCGCATTTAACCCAACATTTGTAGATATTTAGTCCATCCCGGAGCTTGATAACATAAATATTGATTTGATCCTGTAGTATGCTTTATAATTGCATACATAATTTTTCTCTCTGCGGAGGTTATTGTGTAAAAACGTATTATTTCATAATTGTGGATACTGAGAAATTTGTTATTTTGAAATCTACAAATAGATCCATTTGTAAATTGCAATATTAAAAGAGTTGGGGCAAAAATACGTAAGAAATGGTTTCAAAAGATTGTAAAGATTATAGGTAGAGGAAATTGAATAAATGAGCAATGGTTGTGAAAGGTTGATGAGTCATTTATAGGTGGAGCATAAGACGATTTATGTTTTTTTTTAATTTAAAAAAGAAAAGAAAAGAAAAGAAAAGAGAGAATTTGTAACAAGTATGTGTAGAAGACATGTAATTGTATAACATTTACTGTACGCAAAATGACTAGGGAGTAAAAGTTAACACGACTGTGGACAGGACAAAAAAGCTACAACGACGATTGACCAGCCGTGGTAGCTTTTTCGAATTACCGTGTTTCCTACGACTCCTAGGGTGTGTTTCCTCATACACTTCCGTGTTTCCTTTAAATTTCTCTCTCTCTCTCTCTCTCTCTCTCTCTCTCTCTTTTTAAAAAATGATTCTGGTTGGAGAAAGCACCCTGAATGTTAGCACGATTTGATTGTGATTTCATAGTCTCAATATCCCGATCCAACTGTTACTTCCAGTCCNCTGTATGTCGATCTAAATATTCTTAAAATATTATAAAAAATCCAATGTCATGCAACGCACGGGCGAAAATACTAGTTATTGGATAATAATGAATGAATGTGATGATGTGCATATAATTGTAATTATTGTATGTGATTATTGATTAAATAGGGTAGTTAAATAATTTAACAGAGTCAGTAGTACTCAAAAAAAAAAATAATAATTTATATGAATAATCGGGAATGTTCATATGCTGTTGTTGTCAGATGTTGTAGTAGATGACGATACATACAATTGGGAATTTTCATATGCTAAAAATATATAGTAAAGGTAAGATCGGTGAATTGTATTGAATGTATTATACAATTTAAATATATAACATCAAAATTAGATTGTTATAATTACCATAGATGACGAGTCAATTTGAATAGCGAATCACATAATAGTGCATTCACTAACATCGGTGAATGTATTTGATTATTACAAGCTAGTAAAAAGAATGAAAAATATAAATGCCCACGTTAGATAGTAACTGGATAGTTCTACATGATAGAGTTAAAAAAAATTGACAAATACAAAATCACTTACGTGAAGGATAATTAAGTTGTTGTAGACGATTTAAGATGATCATAGTATATTGTTGCGCATCTATCTTGTTTGGAAAAAACGTTGCCTCAGGCGCATTTAACCCAACATTTGTAGATATTTAGTCCATCCCGGAGCTTGATAACATAAATATTGATTTGATCCTGTAGTATGCTTTATAATTGCATACATAATTTTTCTCTCTGCGGAGGTTATTGTGTAAAAACGTATTATTTCATAATTGTGGATACTGAGAAATTTGTTATTTTGAAATCTACAAATAGATCCATTTGTAAATTGCAATATTAAAAGAGTTGGGGCAAAAATACGTAAGAAATGGTTTCAAAAGATTGTAAAGATTATAGGTAGAGGAAATTGAATAAATGAGCAATGGTTGTGAAAGGTTGATGAGTCATTTATAGGTGGAGCATAAGACGATTTATGTTTTTTTTTAATTTAAAAAAGAAAAGAAAAGAAAAGAAAAGAGAGAATTTGTAACAAGTATGTGTAGAAGACATGTAATTGTATAACATTTACTGTACGCAAAATGACTAGGGAGTAAAAGTTAACACGACTGTGGACAGGACAAAAAAGCTACAACGACGATTGACCAGCCGTGGTAGCTTTTTCGAATTACCGTGTTTCCTACGACTCCTAGGGTGTGTTTCCTCATACACTTCCGTGTTTCCTTTAAATTTCTCTCTCTCTCTCTCTCTCTCTCTCTCTCTCTCTTTTTAAAAAATGATTCTGGTTGGAGAAAGCACCCTGAATGTTAGCACGATTTGATTGTGATTTCATAGTCTCAATATCCCGATCCAACTGTTACTTCCAGTCTTTCATAGTCTCAATATCCCGATCCAACTGTTACTTCCAGTCCACTAGTAGCTTTTCATCCTGACATGGCAAAAAACAAAAAAAAAAAAATCCTAAAGAAAGTGAAAGTCAAGTAATCGGCAATATATTATGAGATCAACAAAAATTACTAAACAATTTTAAGGATTAGAGGTAATTACAATACTGCCTATAATAGTTGTTTTAACACAAGGGTTGATATGTACAAACATTTCAAAGTAAAAGCACTACTGTCCAGCCTCCACCAAACATAAAACAGACAAAAAGCACTACTGTCCAGCCTCCACCAAACATAAAACAGACAACATGATAGGAGAAGAAAGTCATTGTATCCCCATTAAAGACAAAAACATACCGGGAAAGCAAGATCAATAAGTAGTGATGTCTGGTTGCAAAGCCATTGGTCAGGCATGCTGCATAACTGGGCTTGGTGATTAAAGGTTGATGCAGGTGCTGGGAGGGGGATTGTTGGGCATGCTGCATAGTTGGGCTTAGTGATCAAAGGTTGATGCAGGTGCTGGGAGGGGGATTGTTGGGCGTCGGCAGGGTTGGCCGAGTTCAGCCCCTGCTCGATTCGAGACGTGGCGCTGTGGCTTACCATGGAGGGATGTGGTTAAATGGTTAATGTCCACCTACCTATCACCAATTGGTTTTAAGTAGGATATGGCAACCAGATAGCCAAAGAACTTTGTGGTTAAGTGTGCTTGACTTCCGGCAGTCACGGGATGGGAAAAGAATAGTACCTGGGAGTTAACAGATTTACTAAAAATCATTTTGTAATTTACGAAGTAATATTTTTTTACACTATAACATTGTAAATTTAGAATTTTAGTTTAGATAATATGAATAATTTTTTTTTTACCTAATATTTAAAATATTTTTAGATTTATTTGTTCGTTTTAATGAAACATATAAATTTAAATAATTTTACTTTCAAGTATAATATATGTAAAATTTGTACTTGAAAAACAATGTGAAATTTAATATATGAACCAAACTTATATTAGAATATAACATAACTAAAAGTATGCAAGTCAATAATTAATTGAGTTTACCCAAAATCTAAAAATCAGTTAAGATTTCAAGTATTACATTTTTTCTCAAAAATATTAAATTTTCCCTTATAAGTAAGGGACACTTGTCAACATTACTTATTATTATGAAAAATATACTCCCTTCGTCCCATTTTACCTGTCTTACTTTCCTTTTTAGTTTGTCCAATAATATTGTCCACTTTCCTAAAATTAATACCACTATCATTCTATTTTTCCAATTTTGCCCTTACATGTACTTCATACTTTTCACTAAATTTATTGCCCCAATGCCCAAATTCACGCACAACATCTTATTATTTAATATCTATGCTGGGTCCCACCTACTTTATTGAGTATAAAAGGTAAGAATAGTCAAATCAGCACATGGGATATTGGGGGCAAAATAGGAAAATTGGTATTCTTTTCATTGTTTCCTAAAAGTGCGTGCAAAATCAAAATAAGACAATGAATACGGGACAGAGGGAGTACGATTTACCTTTAAAGTGAACAACTATAATGTAGTCCAAAGATATTAGGAGATAGTTTTTCGCTTCAATTTATTGGATTATTTGAATGTCTTCTTTGTCAACAAATCATCCCAAGTAGTTAATGTGATTGGTTCAAATTGTTTTTTTTTTAATTTCCATGTTTTTTTTGAAAAACTAAAATTTCCATGTTATTAATAAAATACTTGGTAAATAAATATATAACATTATTTTGTATTATAAAATTGATATTTAATTACAAGATAGTCTAAAAAGAAGTCAATGAATAATGTAGTAAATATAATTAATTAATGAATTTGAAGGTAATGAATATTTGCAGGGTAGAAAATAAAGACAGTATAACTAATAAAATTATATATTTGTTTTAATTTTTGATAATGAATATTTTTTAGAATAAAAGCATTTTAGACATCGAATTCTAAATTAAAGAAATGCATATGTATTATTTTTTTGTTGTAGTTACTAATTTATTTAAATTAATAAGAATAATAGAGTGGTTCTTACTTTTCAATAATATATACTCTAACATATTCATAGTATATGTTCAACCATTATGCTAACTCTGATTGGGATGGGGTTCGAACGTAACCTAAGACATTTTCTTATAGAAATTAATAGATAAGTTAAAAGTTTAACGGAATATTCCGTTACTAAAGTTTATACTAATGGAATGTCCGGTTATTTAAGAGAAGAAAATAATATAATAATATACCTTAACATATTCGTAGTATATGTTCAACAATTATACTAACATTGGGATGTGATTCGAACCTAAGACTTTTCTTATAGAAATTAATGGGTAAGTTAAAAGTTAACGGAATATTTCGTTACTAAATTAAAGTTTATACTAATTGAATGTAGGGTTATTTAAAGAAAGAAAATAATATAATAGATGGCAAAGAAGGAAAATCATAAAAATATTAAAATCAAAATAATCTAAATTATTCATCTGAAGAACATTTTTTAGTTGCAATTATAGATCTAACTTTATTGGCTCTTATTATAGTAGATTTCATAGAATGCGATTGTGCAAGTGTTGCAAAAACTCTATTATCACTATTGTTTTGACAACTACCATCTTGTTCATCTATTAACCAACATGGTTGGTGTGGTGGTTCAGCACCTTGTCCTTTAAGCATGATGTTGGTGGTTCAATCCCCACCCATGTGTTTAGCATGATGTTGGAGGTTCAATCCCCACCCATGTGTTTATGGAGTGAAGATGTTTAATTGTATAACGTGTGTTTATGGAATGAAGAGAAGATGTGTAATTGTATAACGTTTACTGCGATGGTAGCTATACAATTACTGCGATGGTAGCTTTTTCAAATTAAAAAAAAAAAGCTCTCAGGTGTGTTTAAACTCTTTTTTTTCCTTCCCTATTTGGAATCCAATTCAAAAAATGGTTCTGGTCGAGAAAGCACCCTGAAAGTTAGCACGATTTGATTGTGATTTCATAGTCTCTATATCCCGATCCAACTGTTGCTTCCAGTCCACCTGTAACTTTTCATCCTGCCACAACAACAAAAAAAAAAAAAAATTCCCTAAAGAAAGTGAAAGTCAAGTAATCGGACCCTAGGCGTGATTTTTGCAACAGTATGAGATCAACAAAAATTACTAAACAATTTTAAGGATTAGAGGTAATTACAATACTGCCTATAATAGTTGTTTTAACACAAGGGTTGATATGTACAAACATTTCAAAGTAAAAGCACTACTGTCTAGCCTCCACCAAACATAAATGATAAAACAGACAAAATGATAGGAGAAGCAAGTCATTGTATCCCCATTAAAGACAAAATCAGAATCAAGATGGATGGGAGTAGCAACAAGTAAGGCAAATTGAGATAAAAAAATTATTTTCATTATTTATCTGTGGTGAATTGAAGTTATTAAATCATATCAGAAGTACAATGGTCTGAAGAGGCAAATATAATAATGTTTATAGAGATGAGTGTTACTATTGGGGTGTGAGTGGCAGAGTAAAAACTTTTCCCACTAGGTTTCTTAGTGTAAGGTTTTTAATGACGCAACCACGACTATATATGAGTTTATAAATATCATGTACTCTTTTTTTTTTAACTACGTTTTTCCCACGTGGTTTTTCTAGTGAAGTTTTTAATTAGGCATGAAAGTGTTTGAATATACATACCATTCATATACCTTGTACTCTTTTCTTATCTAGGTTTTTCTCACAGAGTTTTCCTAGCAAGTTTTCTTTAACGAGGCAAGATCATTGTCAAATAATGTCTAAGGGGGAGTGTTATAAATATTTGTTAATCGTGGACATTATTAGTATATTGTATAATAGTTGTAATGGTAGTATTTATATATGTCATTATGGTTTTCCGTTATTATGATAGTTATATGTATATATGCTTGTAATGATTGATCAAGAAGATGAATGAGAATGTCTCCTCCCTTTTCTCCTTGTCTCTATGCTCTCTCTATTACCTCAATTTATACATTATCCTGTAATTCATAATTTACCGGTTAGGATTGTCTCTATACTCTCTCTATTACCTCAGTTTATACATTATCCTGTAATCCATAATTTACCAGTTAGGAGCTAAAGGCCAACAAATTTATATTCTAACAAAAACAAAAATTATTTTCATTATTTTTATGTGGTGAATTGAAATTATTATTAACTCATATCAGAAATACAATGGTTTGCTCTTTATCCATTGAGGCATCATACAATTTTAATTTTGCAGAATCCAATTCCTCAAAAGTGGGTATTTATTCATCACCCACAATCCAAGGACAGACGTAGAACTAGTTGTCCGAGCTAACTTATAAGCCACTTGATTCGCTAACCTCCTAATATGACGAACAAACATATTTCCATCCAATGTCACTAGCACTAAAATGACATTGCTTAACAATTAAATCTACATACGAAAGGTCCAAAAAAACAGAGACTAACACAAAAAATTTAAACAACAGACTCTAAAATAAAATTATTACCTCCATGATCTATAATCAAAAAATGGACAGCCACCACCCGCCCAGACCCTCTTGGTCTTCAGAACCTCACACACTGGTAAGACATCACAACATAATATTATTTTGCCTCAAGTTTAAATATTATTAGCCCAAATTTTTAGGTGTATCTATACCTCTACCAGTTAGATATGCTATTTACTCTCTTTTTGGAATGTGTTTCACAAAGTTTAGATTGAACTTATTAGAGAAGTATTTTTTTTCTCTTCTAATTTATTTTCTCAATATTTGGTTTCGTGACCCGGGATAGTCACTCGGTTGACCAACATAATCAATTGTATGAAAATAAACTATAAAAAATAAATAGAGACAAGAGTAGACACAATAATTTTAACGTGAAAATCGAAAGGTAAAAAATTACGAGCCTTTTTGGACGGTGCCAAACAAAAAATTCACTATTTATCTGATAGTTTTTGTACATGGTTTTTTTTTTTGGCCTAGAGATGTAGCCTCTCTTTTTGTTCTTCACTTAGCTTTTTGTAACAATAGAATGGGTAGTGTAGCTAGGCTTCCTACAATTAATGGGGTTTTAATGGATTCTAATGAGATTTCATGGCTAGTTAATTAATGGGAAATAATGGGACGTAACGAGACTTAATGATATTTCATAGTTTGTTTTCAAAAAAAAAAAAAAAAAAATTTGCATGGAAACAAATGGAGTGAAAAATGTACAAACATTATTGAAGCCATAGGACACGAACAAATTATATTAGATGGAAAACATGGAGGGAAAATGGACAATTATATTGACAGCGGGTAAGATATACATTATAAAGTTTGGGTTTTGCGCAATGTGCATTTAATATTTAGACTTTGTGATGAAAAATCCTAAGATTCTTCTTAATTAATTAAACTTCCAGTACTATTTGAACACAGACAAAAATCAGATTTCAGAAGTTTTAATGGTGGTGGGAGCTGAGTAGGTTCAATTGTATCTCCTCAGCTACCTCTTTCAGTTCTGATCTGATGATCTATCTTCCCATAATCCCATACAAAGTAATAAAAATAATAATAACAATAATAAAACAGAATAAAGATGCGTGGGAATAGCAACAACGCGTATAAATTGAAATCAAAATTTATTTTCATTATTTATCAGAAGTTATTAACTCATATCAGAAGTACAATGGTTGGTTGTGAAGTGGCAAATATAATAAATGAGTGTTACTATTGGGGTGTGAGTGGCAGAGTAAAAGCTTTGCCTATAGGGAGATTGAGGCCAGTGATCTCCACAGCACCAGATGAGTTGCTGCTGCTATTGTTGTTGCTATTCATTCCAAGAACAGTGACTTTCTCTATGATCCAAGCGCTGTTTGCTGCAAAATCTGGATTTGTGACCTCTGATGTGAGAGTTACATTGGTTCCCACTCCAGTGGTTTGGAAATGCACCAAGCTCCATCTCCCTCCTGCCCCGCCCATCTCAATTTCCTCTCCATCATCCAAGAAAACCTGACCTGCAGAGCTGTTACCCGTGGTGCTGAGAGCCACAAGCAGCTCGAAAGAAGTGTTGCGGGCTGCCTGTGTTGTCATTGCCTCTCCCTGCAATGCGAGAATGTGGCCTTCCCGGAGATGCACGTTTATCTTATCACGAGGGGCGTCAAGAGTGACATTCTTCCCGGATTCTGCGACCACGGAGGTGTAGTTGAAGAGATCATACCAGGTTCCAGATGGGAAATAGGCCTCCACTGAAACTGCACCTTCAGTGAGAGCGGGTGAAATGAGCACCCCCTGGCCTAGGAGAAACTGGGTGTAAACCTCGTATGTGTTGATGTCCTGAGGGAAGGAGAAGAAGAGGGGCCTTGCAATGGGGACACCGCGGGTGTGTGCCTCGTACATCAATGTGTAAAAGTATGGGAGGAGGCGATAGCGGAGGCCGAGCACTTGCCTAGCTGATGCAGCAACAGATTCCCAGAGATAAAGTTCATGGCGGTTGCTGGACTTGTCACCATGGTTTCTTGAGAAAGGATAGAATGCCCCAACCTAGGTATGGTACATTCAATATGATATGTTAAAATGTATTGATTGAGAAGATACAATTAATAAGCAACAGATATGATGGGAAATGTTACCTGGATCCATCTCTGGCAAAGCTCCTCTGTTGTGCTTCTAAAAAATCCACAAATGTCAACTCCACCCATAGGAATCCCAAACAGTCCAAAATTCAAGATAGCCGGAATACTGAATCCCAAATCATCCCAACTCGCAGCATTGTCACCACTCCAGTGTGCAGTGTACTTGCCAGCACCCACGAAGGTAGACCGCCCCAACACAAAAGGCCTTTTACCAGTAACATTGGCCAAACCCAAGTTGGTGGCCCTTTCATTGAGGAATCCGTAGAGGTTGTGAACATTATACTCGGGAATGTTGCCAAAATGAATCGCTGATGCAGGGACAGTCCTCTCGTTGATTGCCTTGTTTCCGATCTTGTAGGGAGGGTTGTCGAGGTTGGAGGATTCATTGGAAGGAGATGTTATGAAGTTGGCAATCTCATTCATGTCCACCCAAAGACCGTCGAATTGAGCAACATCCCAGAAAATCTTGATTTCATTGCTCCAATAGGCAGTAGCAGCTGGGTTTATAAAGTCAGGGAAGTATACATTTCCAGGCCAGACTTGTCCCTGATATGGAACCCCATCACGCTTGATGTAGATATCAGCTTCCATGCCTCTTGTGAAGCTGGGATATGAATCATTAATGGCAATCCCTGGATCCAAAATCAGCACATATTTCTGAGCATTCTGATGAAGGTTATCAACGAATGCCTTCATCTTCTCCGGAGGGAAATTAACAGGATGAAAAGTGAAAGCCCTGTACGCATCCATGTAATCAATATCTGTCCACATAACCTCAAGGGGTATTGAGGCGTTTTTATAACCAGCAACCACTCCTTCAACGTCTTCAATATTCGCATAACCATAGCGGGACTGGTGAAATCCAAAGGACCAGTAAGGCATAGGAGCAGGGCGGCCAATCAGCTCTGTGTACTGCTCCATCACCAATTCAGGCGTAGGGCCGGAAAAGAAATACAGATCAAGAATGCCACCAATCACCTTGTACGTAATCCTATCGCCATTATACACAACATCCATGCCATTGCTGTTGAGCAGCAACACCCCATGGGTGACCCCGGGTTGAGGGAGGGATCTGACGTCCATGTAAAAAGGGTGGGAGCCGTAGAGATTGACATCGCGGTTGGAGCTGGGAATATCAGCAGTCCAGAGGGTGAGCGTTTGAGGGCTCAGCAACTTGAATGTGGTCTTCGTATGCTCTCCCAGCCCATACAGAGACGAAGAGTTGGCTGGTAGTGATGACGAAAGCTGTAGATACTGATCCTTAAAGATCAAGTAGGTGTCATTAGAACCCACCACTGGAGAGGAATCAAAAAGGGTGTCGTTTGAGGACTTGCGTTGGACGGAGAAGCCGAAAGGAGCGGTGTTGTAAAGGGTGAAAACCAGGTCGGAGTTTGGGTCTGAGATGGATAGGGAGGAGGAGGAGGAATTGGAAGAATTATTTGCTGAAACCTGGGCCTGGGCGACCTGGCCGCATGCGCATGGGCATGGTGGGCATTGGGGTGGGGATGGAGATGGAGATGGAGATGGGGATGGGGAGGAAGAATTATTATTTGCAATTGTACTTGTGCGGGGAATGATATCTTCTGGGATTTCCCATCTCTCATTATCTGCATCTGTGATCTTCACTCTCAGTCTACCTGCTGTCTCAATGCTGCAACATTTAATTATATTAGTACTAAAACATACATAATTTCTTTGCTACAACTTCAAAATATAGAGAAAATGAAATAAAGTTGGATCTTTGCTACAAACTATAGCTTTTGCCATAATATATACTGAACCTTTGATTATAACAAACTACACTTTCAATTATATTATTACCTAGCAACAAGGCTGAGATTGACAATGTCAGGTCCAAAAACAGAAGAGTTCTGGATGACCTGAAGCTGGGCAGTCAACGACTTGCCGGAGGCATCCACCGCCGAGGAGATGACCTTATACCCAGACCCAATCTGTTGCCCCTGATCTTGTGCATTTGCAGTGTTGCTGTTGTGTATTAACACTAACAAAAAGCAAAGGATAAAGCAGACTAGAGGAGCCTGTAGCTTTCGATTCTTACTATTTCCCATCTCACTCACTCAATACAAAAAGTAAAAAATGTTTGTGATTTTCAACTAACAAATTCTTGCACTATTTATATCCAAATTCTTGAGCTAAATATGGTAAATGTTTTATCACTCATTATTACACATGCATTATCCTATTTTATTTTACTAATAATGGCAATAAATTTTTATTATTAATATGAAATAATATCTAAATAAGCTAAGTGGAATTATGCATTAATTTTGGCTTGATTCACAGGATGAATGCAAATTGACAAAATAAATTCCCAATATCTTTTCAAACATCATTATATATGTACTCATATATAAATCTTTTTTTTTTAAATACCTGTCTTACTTTACAGATCAAGTTTTTTTGTTCCCGTAAATCAAAAAGTTATGTATTTTGTATAATTAAAAAAAAAAATTGAATCTCAATTCTTAGTGTTTTATAGTCTTAGAGATTTGGTGAAAGATGTAGTTATGGGAAGTACCTCAATGTGACTCAGAGGTTTCCTAAATATATATAATGTTTGAACACTACACACAATAATAAGGCTTAATCCCAAAACGCCAAACTTTTTAATTAGGTAAATAAGGTAAATGTTTTTATTACAGTTATGTTTTTTTAAACGTGTATGTTATGCCACCCTTATCTAACTTTATAATCTAAAATTTTGTATTAATAGCATTAAATAATTTGGATTAATTACCATAATTGTAGAATAATTTAAAATTAATTTATATATTTTTAAATTAAATTTAAAAAGGAAAAAATATTCAAAGACAGTGCACCAATAAGGCAATAAATAAGTAATGAATTATAAGGTGCCAACTACTATGTAGTGTGATGACAATTCGGTTACCATTCTAAATAGGTGGTAATAGGTTATTCTTTGCACTGAAAATGTTTAACGGTGTTTGGTAAATTAGCGTTTTGATAAGCAGATAAATATAAAAAGACTAAAAATGACATATTCATAAAATTTAAAATTTAAATAGGTTTGTTTACATATTAAAATTTAACATTTTGAAATGAAACTATTAGCATAACAATGATCTAGCATCACATAATGAAGTAGCAATATTGTTGCGGATCTCCTTCATCTCAGTAATAATAATAATAGTAATAATAATAATAATAATAATAATAATAATAATAATAATAGAGAAAAAATGACATCTTTGGTCCCTGAGTTATACCCAAAGTAACGACTCAGTCACTGAGTTATGGTCGTATCCGAGTTAGTCCCTCAGTTATGAATGAAGTGGCGCATTTGGCCCCTGAACGTTAAATTTGACGGAAAATTTTAAAAATATTTAAAACTTGAAGGGTAAAATAGGAAATTCACATTTTATTCTCTTTATTATATCAAAATCACTTTCACAACATTATTTTTTCACTTCTTAGCCACTTATTTCAAGGTTCTTCAATTCTAAAATTATTTTTATAACTTTAGTATGACTTGTTAGGAACCTGACTCTCGTATAATATGATGTCAAAATTTTTAGGTTGCTTTTATGAGAAATTCACCCACGGAATAACTTGAGATTTTTAGTATGTAAAAAATAATTATTTGACATACTAAGCAACAAAAATGCAATCAAATCAGAACTTTTGAGATTTTTAGTATGTCGAAAAACTATTTGACATACTAAAACTCTCAAAAGTTCATTGCATTTGTTGCTTAGTAAAGAAAATCCAAAATTGTTGGGATAGTGTGTTTCACACGCCTAAAGACAATGATCAAATGCTTATTTGTTTGTGCTAAGTTTTAAATTTGTTATACGAGAGTCAGGTTCCTAACAAGTCATACTAAAGTTATAAAAATAATTTTAGAATTGAAGAACCTAGAAATAAGTGGCTAAGAAGTGAAAAATAATGTTGTGAAAGTGGTTTTGATATAATAAAGAATTAAGGCAAAAACTTCTGTGAGACCGTCTCACCATGAGACGGGTCGGGTCGGGTCGGGTCGGGTCACGATGCAAATGTAACACTTATATGCACAAATATCATACTTATATGTTCAAATGTAATACTAATAAGGAATAAATTTTTTGTTACTTATTAGGGTAAATGTAATACTTTTAAGGGAAAATACAATACTTTTACATTTCAATTTAAAAGTATTACATTTTTCCTCAAAAGTATTATATTTGCCCTTATAAGTGAGAGGCACTTGTCAACATTAGTTATTATGAAAAATGTATTATTTTTTCTCTTATAAATAACAAAATTTGTATTTTTGATTAGTGTTATATTTGAGCATATAAGTATGAGATTTACACATATAAGTATGATATTTGAATGGTGCTTTGACCCGACCCGACCCGTCTCCCAAATAAGGATCCATGAGACGGTCTCACACAAGTGTGACCCAAGAATTAAAGATAATAAAATGTGAATTTCTTATTTTACCCCTCAAATTTTAAATATTTTTAAAAATTTTCATCAAATTTAACGGTTAGAGACCAAATGCGCCACTTCATTCATAACTGAGAGACTAAATTCGAATACGGCCATAACTCAATGATTGAGTAATTACTTTTGGTATAACTCAGGTAAATAAGGTAAATGTTTTCATTACAGTTATGTTTTTTAAACGTGTATGTTATGCCACCCTTATCTAACTTAATAATCTAAAATTTTGTATTAATAGCATTAAATAAATGGGATTAATTACCTTAATTGTAGAATAATTTAAAATTAATTTATATATTTTTAAATTAAATTTAAAAAGGAAAATATATTCAAAGACAGTGCACCAATAAATAAGTAGTGAATTATAAGGTGTCAAATGTCAATTACCATGTAGTGTGATGATATTTTGGTTACCATTCTAAATAGGTGGTAATAGGTTCGAACCCCAGTGGTGGGACTTGAATTTTTTGGACTGAAAATGTTTGACAAAATATAAAACATGGGTAACACTTGTATGAGACGTCTCACGGATCACAATTTGTGAGACGGGTCAGATCTATATAATTGGATCATAGTATTATAATTTGGCTACGTGGTCGCTGCGGAGAGTCAAACGAATCAACCCAACTGTACTGTGTATATATTGGGCTTAATGCCAACCTTTTCCCAAATTAATGGGCAATTAAAACTAATCTCACTTATAAATGTAAATTTTTATTACGTTTTACAGAATATAGTAAACCCGTTCATATTTATATATTTTTATTTACATTTTATATTTAGACTATAAAATATTGTGTTTAAGTCTTAAAGTATTAAATATATTTACCTTAAATTGTGTACTAGATTAGTGTTATGAAGTATTACATTTAGGCTATAAAGTATTGTGTTTAAGACTTAAAGTATTAAATATATCTAGATTTGGGTTATGAAGAACAATTAAAAAAATACATAGTGGCGTTATGGTCTTTTTGCGTAAGGTCACAACTTAATGTGCATAAGTTTATAGTTGTAGGTGCATAAGGTCACAACTTAAGGTGCGTAAGTATAAAACTTAAGGTGCGTAATTTTATAGCTTAAGATGAGTATATTTAAAGTTTAAGGTGCGAACTTTCTAGTTTAATGTGCATCATATCAATTTAACTCTTAAGGTGCATATATTTAAAACTTCATGTGCGTAAGTTTAAAAAGCTTAAGGTGTGTAAGTTTACAGCTTAAGGTGCATAAGTTTATAGCTTAAGATGAGTATATTTAAAGCTTAAGGTGCGTAAGTTTATAGCTTTAGGTGCATAAGTTTATAGCTTAAGGTGCGTATGTTTAAAGCTTAAGGTGCTCACCTTCTAGTTTAAGGTGCATCAGTTTAACTCTTAAGGTGAAAATGCGTAAGTTTATAATTTAAGGTTATCTGAGTATGTTTAAAGCTTAAGGTGCGTCGGTTTGCAACACTTGATTATTTGCATTCATGTTGCTATGAAGCGTGTTTTTTTAAAAAAAAAAAAAAATACTCCTTCAGATCTCACCCCATTTTTCACTTGGGAGAAGTTTCGCACGTGAACCATCTCATGTGTGTGTGTGTGTGTATATATATATATATATATACACACACACACACACAGAGTAGTAAATTACCCGTGCAATGCACGGATAATTTTTTTTTATTATACTTTTAAATAATAAAATTAAAGGTGAAGTTATAATTATAATATTTGAGATTGTACATTTATTTGATTATAAGAGCAGTGCAAAAGTATCAATAATATATGACTTATTTGTTTGTAATTATTTTTAAAAATTGATATATAATATGATTTATATAATTATATTATTATTAAAATAAATATGGGAAAAAAGAGAAATAATTTTAAATAGCATTAAAATGTGAAAAGAAAATTGTAATCAAACTGTATTTTAAAGTTGTTTTAAATTACGTGATTTAAAACTGTTTTGTTCCCATAACTGATTTAGTTAATTTTTTATTGTAAAATAAATATGTTTGAAAGGTAAAAAAATTAGGCAGTAGTTTGGAATTATATTAAAAATACTTGAAATTAAAACACGATGAATTTCATTACTACTCTAGTAATTTTTCTTTAGAAAGTAAATAAGATAATAAATTTAATAGCAATTATAATATTAAAATATGATTTTATATTGAAGTTAAATTTTTACAAATTTTGCAAAACTTCCTTGTATTCAATGTTTGCTGTTGAAGTTGTTTTGTTACTTTCACTGTCACAAATTAATATTTTCGACCCATTTGGAGTAGTAATCCTTGAAATTGTAACATATAATTGTCCATGAATAAAGACATGTTTTTTCAAGAATAGGTCTACATGAGAAAGCGATTGACACTGACTCTTATTAATCGTCATTATTGCATATGAGACAATTAAAGAGAGTTGTCTTCTTTGAAATTTAAAAGGCAACCTCAAGTCCGATGGAGTTAATGACATTCTTGGTATTAGTACTTTCTCACATGCACTACTTCCAGACAATATCTATGCTTCTAGAACATGGTTTTCAAGTTTAGTAATGACCATCCTTGTGTCATTTCATAAACCAATTGAGTAGTCAATGTTTCTTGAGAGCATAATCGGAGTGTCAACTTTCAATGTGAATTCATGATTGGGTACACACATGAACACTTGATTCCATTTAAAAATTCTTGAGTGTGAGCATTAGCTAACATATCAACATTAGAATATGATATTAAGAATAATAAATAGTTAACGCAATATTCCGTTAGTAAAGTTTACACTAACGAAGTTGCAAGGGTATTTAGGAAAAAGTAAATGATATAATAGAGGATAAAGTAGGAAAATAAAATAAAATTACTAAAATCAAAATAATCTAAACTAGTCATTTAATCAAACAATTACACCATCATTTTTAGTTCCCGTTAGGGGCCTAACTTTATTGACTTTTATTAGATTTGTAGATTATGGTAATATTATATTTTGATTACACTTGCGTGAACTACGTAAACAACAAAATTTTAGAAATAATTCTAAGATTAATTTTCAATGCAAATTAAACCTAGATCCCTATAAATCTTAGAAAGTGTAATTTCTTGCCACTGTGTTTCGCATAGCTTACAACCTGCAACCTCCCCCACCACAACTCCCTCCAACTTGCTGTAAAATACAAACAATCCATTAACCACCGAAATCCTTAACAAAAACAAAATTCTTGAAATCTTTAAGAAGATACTTACGGTTTCATGGGTGCAAAACCAAATCCATTGTATTTATAGGTGGAAAATGTGCACTTAAATGATAAAAAATTTACACGTGAAGGCTTAAATATGTGCAATCGAAACAATTTATGGTATCAAAAGGAAAGTTATTCAACTTAAGTGTTATTGAAGCAATTGCTCATACAAAATCGTTTGTAAGTCTCACAAATTCCATTAAAAAATTAGTTATAAATTATTGAAAAGAATGCAAAACATATAATAAACACTTGCCTATAACTGTGCACTTGATAACATAAAAATGTGCACTTGAATGCATAAAAATTTGTACTTGAAGGCCAAAAATTTTCACTTGAAGGCATAAATATGTTTCAATCGAAACAATTTATGGTAGCAAAAAGGTAAGTTATTTAACTTAAGTGTTATTGAAACAATTGCCTATACAAATCGTTTGTAAATCTCACAACTTTTATTAGAAATTTAGTTATAGATTATTGAAAAGAAGGCAAAGCGTATCATAAATATTGGTCCATAAATATACACTTGACTGCACAAAAATTTGCACTGGAATGCATAGAAATATGCATTTGAAGGCCAAATTTTTACACTAAAAAAAAACTAAAGTACTAAGACAGAACATACACTGCTGGACATCCCACTGTTTCCGTCCAATATTTTCGTGCAACCATAATGTTAGTCGGTATTTTAATAAAAGTCTCAGTTGAGATTATTCTCCTCTAAGACACATCTAGGGCTGTGCAGCGGTCGGGTTCGGAGGGTTCGGGTGGTCGGAGGCTTCAACCGATTGGATATCGGTTTTGGATTTGTAACCCCAAACCGTTTAAAAAAAGTATGAAAACCTTCGGTTTTGGAGATTTTGATCTCCGACCGACATCCGACTTACCGTCGGTTTAATCGGGTTGATAGAAAAAACATAATGCAAAAACTAAATTACTTTTAGAGTTTTAGTCCAAACTCCAAACAACCAAAGTACCAAACCTCTAAAAACTAAAATACACACAAAATTACATCTGAAATGTCTAAGAGACTAAGATTCTAATTTCTAACTCTCTAAGTGTCTAAGAGTCTAAAATCTTAATCATTCACAAAAATTACATCTTAAAAATTTAATTACACCAAAATACAATTCAAATTACAACTGTCAGAATGCATGATTCACTGAATTCAATTTACAGTTTATAAAAGAGCAATTAAACCACAGCTCCAGCCTCCAGGCCTCCAACAGTCCAGCCTCCAGGCCTCCAGCAGTCCAGCCTCCAATCCTCCATTAGCTCCAATAGTTGCCTAAATCCTAATCCTCTTCCTAATTGTATTCAAAGTTAGAAAAGATGAAAACTTAAAAATGAAGTAAACTTGCCAAAATATATAGTATATACAATATAATAAGTATATTGTTATTAGTAATAACAGAAAGTTAAGATTGGGACAAAGTGTGCTCAGATTGCTTATTTTTCATATCATGTAAGGATTGGGGGCAAATTGCCAATGACCTATGGATTGACCACAGTTCATGGCAACATACCAAACCCAATCCAACAAATCCCAGATTTCAGAGTATGGTGGAAGCATCATCATTGTACTGGGCAGTTATTACTTATTAAACATTTAAAAAAAAACAGAGAAGAGAGTCAGAGAGATATACCAGACAACATCCTTATACAATTATACTTACAACCATTCCAATTTCCAGTGGTCAGTGGATAGTGTGATTCCTCAAACCTGGGGCAGTTATTAGCCACTGAGGCAGCAAACTTTCTAGCCAGGGAGTCATCAACTCAACTCATCATTATGTAGAGCCACAGCCACCATGGTTCTATGCTCAGGCAGTCAAGCAGTCAAGCACTCAAGCACTCAAACATACACAATTTAGTTTTAAACAGCACAAGGCACAACTCACAAGCATAAGCAGAAAACAGTAAAACAGTAAACAAATAAAGATATGAAATAGTTTCAGAGAATTGAAATTTAATTTACTGGTATTGTAGGCAGGGAAGAACCAACTCCAGTACCAACTCCAGTGCAGAACTCTGCACACAAAGAAAAAAAATAAAAAAAATAAACAACATTAGACTTTAAACTAATTAACTAAAAAATAAACAAACTTATAATTAAAGTTAAAACTTAAAAGAATAATTACCTTTTTCAAATTTCTCAACCTCATCAATGTTTTCTTCAACCGAAAGAGGCTGATTGTGCAACCTAAGCCAGTCTTGTGCACATACAAGTGCCTCCACAATTTTAGGAGTAAGAGAACTCCTAAATGCATCAAGAACTCTCCCACTTGTACTAAATGTTGATTTTGATGCAACTGTAGAAATGGGAACAACAAGTATATCCCTAGCCATTTTAGAAAGCACAGGGAACCTTCCAGCATTAACCTTCCACCATTTCAAGAGGACAGGGAACCTTCCAGCATTAACCTTCCACCATTTCAAGAGGTCAAATTCACCATCCTCTTCTATAATCCACCATTTCAAGAGGTCAAATTCACCATCCTCTTCTATAATTCACCATTTCAAGAGGTCAAATTCACCATCCTCTTCTATAATTGACCATTTCAAGAGGTCAAATTCACCATCCTCTTCTATAATTGTCTCACTCAAATAAACTTCCAACTCAGTTTTCTTTCTGCCTAATTCTCCACTCTCCAATCTTTGTTTTTTTAACTGGGATTTTAACAAAGATTGGGGTCTCCCAACAGAAACTGGATCAGACAAAATAGTAGGGGGAACAGACTGTTCAACAGGAACAGGATCAGACTGGACTGGGAAACTTGTCACATAATCACCATACAACTCCTTCAAGTCTTTCATAACCTTCTCAAACAAGGACTTGCCAACTTCATCACCATATAATTGATTAAACTGATATGGCATGTATTCAATTTTGTCCCTAGGATCCATTATATTTTCATAAAAAATCAGAAAATTCATCTTGTTTGGATCACCCCAGTATTTATCAAACTTGGCCCTCATATTCATCCCCATTAGTTTAACAGAATCAGATTCAGCTCCCACCAGACCAGTAAGTATGCAAGATAAATCAGACACTTCAGAGAAGAATGTATTAGAAGTTACATACAAAGAACCAGATATCCTAACAGTCATTTCATAAAATGATTTTAGAATTTCCACCAACCCTTCTACTGCATCCAAATCCAAGAAATTAGGAACATTCCCACCCAAATCAGATTTGAAGGAAGGGTCATGATCTTCATACACTTCAAAAACCTTTTGATACAGCAAAGTAGTATGCAGCATCAAATATGTGGAATTCCACCTTGTAGGTACATCAAGAACCAAAGATTTTTTGGCTTCCACCCAAATTAAGTCAGCAAGCTCTCTAAATTTTTGGAGCCTAGCAGGAGAGTTTCTCATATACCTAACACAGTCCCTTACTTTCTTAACATAATCATCAGATTCCTTTAATCCATCTTGCACAACCAGATTAAAGATGTGAGCAATGCATCGCATATGCAAATACTTACACCTTACTGCAGTAGAACCCCAATACAACATTTTCTTTTTTAAAAATCCTATGGCAGTATCATTGCTAGAAGCATTATCAACCGTGACAAAAAAAACTGACTTCAACCCCCACTCTAGTAGGCAACTTTCCAATGCCTTAGCTATGTATTCCCCCTTATGTGAAGAAATAGGGACAAAGGAAATTATTTTTTTCTGTAGCTTCCACTCATTATCTATGAAATGTGCAGTTATGCACATGTAGTTGATTCTTTGTACAGAAGTCCAAGTATCAGTAGTGATACTAACCCTTTGGCAGCTAGTCCTAAAGAAATTCTTCAAATTAACCCTCTCATCAGAATAAATTTTTAGAATATCCCTACTTACTGTCCATCTAGAAGGAATTTTGAACATAGGACAACAAACAAGAATAAATTTCCTAAAACCTTGACCCTCCACAAACCTAAAAGGTAGCTCATCAACAATAATCATTTCACAAAGAGTCTCCTAATCAACTCCTGATAAAAAACCCAGGTTCCTAAAACCCCTTCTGCACCTTCAGACTCAGTTAAACCAGAACTAGGGGCAGGAGAGAATGTGAGTAGAGATTGCCTAGTATCCTTAGAGTGAGGATTTTTTAGGCAATTCATAATGTGATTTCTCAAAGAAGAAGTCCCATGTCTTTTGGACTCAGATTTGTAAGACTTTTTACAGTATATGCACACTGCTGAGACAACAATGTTATCTTTGTTCTTGATTTTTCAAAGTAATCCCAAACAGGAGATCTGGTTTCAACCTCTTTTCTTTTTTTTTTTTTTAGGAACAGATGGAGGCAAAGGCTGCTGAGATGTATCTTTCTCTACAGCTTCTGCTCCCATATCATGTTCCACACTTTGAGAGGGAGGTTGACTTCCACCAACACTTTCCATCTATAACATATAGTAGGAAAGTATTAGGGATCTCAATTCAAAATGTAGAGCATTTCATCATTAATAAACAATTAAACATAGTTCAGAAATTGCACATTTCATCATGTATGCAGAAATGCAGAATTGCAGATTCCACAAGAACACAAGCAATTTAAGGGTCATCTATCCATAAACTTGGCAACTTGCACAGTTTCACACTTGCAAGTTACAATTTACAAAACACAAAGAAATCCATAATTAGGCATTCAAGCAAAGTATGCAAATACTTTTTGATGCTCATCATTTATATGGATTTCACATCCCACTAATCCCAGTTAGGGGATATGGCTTCCACCAAAACAGACATTCAGATTTCAGGCATTCAAGATTTTAAATGGATTTCAGACTTTCAGTAAGCACAATAACACAAAGAAATCCATAATCATTAATCAGGCATTCAAGATTTCAAGCACAGTAAGAGCACAGTCTTACTTTAAAAAAATATAATGCTCATCATTTATATGGATTTCACATCACACTAATCCCAGTTAGGGGCTATGGCTTCCACCAAAACAGACATTCAGGCATCCAAGATATTAAATGGATTTCAGACTTTCAGTAAGCACAATAACATAAAGAAATCCATAATCATTAATCAGGAGAAATGTGAGTAGAGATTGCCTAGTATCCTTAGAGTGAGGATTTTTTAGGCAATTCATAATGTGATTTCTCAAAGAAGAAGTCCCATGTCTTTTGGACTCAGATTTGTAAGACTTTTTACAGTATATGCACACTGCTGAGACAACAATGTTATCTTTGTTCTTGATTTTTTCAAAGTGATCCCAAACAGGAGATCTGGTTTCAACCTCTTTTCTTTTTTTTTTTTTTAGGAACAGATGGAGGCAAAGGCTGCTGAGATGTATCTTTCTCTACAGCTTCAGCTCCCATATCATGTTCCACATTTTGAGAGGGAGGTTGACTTCCAGACCCACCAACACTTTCCATCTATAACATATAGTAGGAAAGTATTAGGGATCTCATTTCAAAATCTAGAGCATTTCAATTTATAATAAGCATAGTTCAGACATTGCACATTTCATCATGTATGCAGAAATGCAGAATTGCAGATTCCACAATAACACAAGCAATTTAAGGGTCATCTATCCATAAACTTGGCAACACTTCACACTTGCAAGTTACAATTTACAAAACAAAGAAATCAATAATCAGGCATTCAAGCAAAGTATGCAAATACTTTTTGATGCTCATCATTTATATGGATTTCACATCCCACTAATCCCAATTAGGGGCTAAGGCTTCCACCAAAACAGACATTCAGATTTCAGGCATTCAAGATTTTAAATGGATTTCAGACTTTCAGTAAGCACAATAACACAAAGAAATCCATAATCATTAATCAGGCATTCAAGATTTCAAGCACAGTAAGAGCACAGTCTTACTTTAAAAAAATATAATGCTCATCATTTATATGGATTTCACATCACACTAATCCCAGTTAGGGGCTATGGCTTCCACCAAAACAGACATTCAGGCATCCAAGATATTAAATGGATTTCAGACTTTCAGTAAGCACAATAACATAAAGAAATCCATAATCATTAATCAGGCATTCAAGATTTCAAGTACAGTAAGAACACAGTTTTACTTTAAAAAAATATAATGCTCATCATTTATATGGATTTCACATCCCACTAATCCCAGTTAGGGGCTATGGCTTCCACCAAAACAGACATTCAGGCATCCAAGATATTAAATGGATTTCAGACTTTCAGTAAGCACAATAACAAGATATTAAATGGATTTCAGACTTTCAGTAAGCACAATAACACAAAGAAATCCATAATCATTAATCAGACATTCAAGATTTCAAGTACAGTAAGAACACAGTCTTACTTTAAAAAAATATAATGCTCATCATTTATTCAAAACACTTAGTGACTTGGGGGAATAGGGGATAGGGCTTCGGGCTTCCACCATACTGGAAAATAATACACTAGATTGCTAGAAATTAGGCGAATAATTTCACAAAATAAGAGTATATCAATATCAAAATTCAAAACCCTAAATCAAAGAGCTTGAAATTAGGGTCACAACACTATCACAGTATCACAGATTCACATGAGTCACAACACAGGACACAGAATCAGAGAATAACGAAAATAAATTAGGGTTTAGGCGTTACCTTGTTTCTCAGCAATAATCCCCCGAGAACAGAGGGCCTTCGATTCCTAGCAAGCAAACTGCAACCCTCCCGAGTCCACAGGTCACCGTCTGTCCGTCTCTGCGTCTCACCGATTCAGGGACTACCTGACTAGGGCTTCCACCGAAGACTTACAAGTCTCTGATTCTCTAACTCTCTTAGAACTTACAAATTGTAGAACTGTAGAAGAGACAACGAGACTACGAGAGAGGAGACAGTAATCTGAGAGAGAGAAGAGTTTCAACTCTCAAAAGACAAAGAGAGAACTTAGAGAAGAGAGATTGAGAGAGGTCGAGAGAACGAGAGAATTCTCTTGGTCAAGACTGAAGAGGTGCGACTGCGCAAATGAGCATATCTGGAATCTTCGCAATATATATACTAGGATCATACGGCGTCGTATATATGTGCTGAATGCGAACCCTAGTGCTACATCGGATATTCGGACGGGTTCGGGTGGCATTACTGCCACCCAAACCGAATTCATTAAAACCGCACAGTCTCGCACATCGGTTCGGTTTAGCTAGTTCGGGTTCGGTTCTCCATGGATGACGAATTAGCGATCGTCGGGTTGGTCGGGTTGATCGGTTTGGTCGGGTTCTGCACAGCCCTATTTCTTATGGCGATTTTTGCTTCTCTATAAAGGAACTATAATTGAGAAACTCACATAAGAAACTCTGAGGGATTGGAATCATCTCAAGGAACTCCCATCCATATGTGAAGGTTGGTGGAATATATCATCTTTTCCATTCTGCAGTCTCGTAAAATAACACTAGAAAATTTTTTTTGCCATATTTCATGTAATTTTGTTGCCTCTTGCAGCTCAAAGACAAATTAAAGAGACTTACTTGAATGAAACAAGTTTTAGGTCACTAGATCCTATCAAATTCTTAGGCTGGTATTTAACTTGTGTGTTTCTTGTTAGGAAATATTAATACGAAAATAATATTTCTGGAAATTAACAATCACAAATACGAAAGGAATTTTCTGGAAAGTGGTTAGCTTGACTATCCTTAAAACCTTATTTGCTACCTCCCTTGGTGCTAGGAGCGTTGTAGCCTAGGTTCCCAGGATAAAACAAGCTTCGATTTTGAGTTTGAGCACTCAAACTACGAAACCCGGAGAACAAGAACAATAGCTTGAATACAGTAGGCAAGAAAGGAATAGAAGCAGAGTTTCGAGAGAGAAAACAATATTTCTTGTGTGTAAATCTGCTGCTTCTACAATCAACTTATATAGGAGTTGATGGATTAAATAGCATTTAATCATGGCACTTAATCTGATCATAAAACTAGGCTTATAACTCCTGTAACGGTAGACCACTACCTGATAATTGATTCAGATAATTAAAATGGGAATTAATCCGGAATTAATTTCGTAACAGATAAATCAAGACTCTGAAAGGTCACTAAACGAATCGTACACGAGACAACGAGTAGTTAAACCCGAGTTCATCAGATTACACAAGTGGACTACTATTCGACCTAGGCCGAACTATATATCAATCTCTTTGTCTAACTACGAAGAATCCGAATCCACTTTGACCCGACCCAAATCGGAAGTGGACCCCACATATATTTGTACCACAAAATAGCCATTAAAATTGCCATTTTATGCTATTTTTCCAACATTTCTTTCATGGTTAGTTCTTTTTAATTTTACTGGACTTGGTTGTTATTCTTCCACTTTGTGGGTTTCTTCAGATTATTCAAATGTCTCGTGAGTTTTTTTTTTTTTTTTGAAAACCAAAACTATCTTCCATTACGTAATAGAGAAATCAAAGGTACAACTTGGAGGCACAAATTGCCAATACCTAGAGTCTCTATACAATAAGGTGGATTTGGCCAACTCATGGGCCTGAATGTTCCTTGTCCTAGTTACATATTTAATGGACACATGAAGTAGCGATGCCATGATAGACTTGCATTCCTTTGTGAGTATACCACCATAGGAATGGTCATCCACATGACTATTTAAGCTATTGCACGCATTCATGAAGTCCGACAAAACAGTAACCGGACCCCAATCCTGGCCTCTAATCCATGATAGTGCTTCTTTTATAGCCCAAACCTCAGCTAGGTATGGGTCCATACTACACACTCTCGTGCCCGCGCGGGCTGCTACATGTTGATTTGCATTATTTACTACAATTGCACCAAAAAGCTCTCGTGAGTTTATTGGAAAGGACAACTAAACAACCCTTTCTGCTAGTGTGGTATGTTCACTTGGTTTGATTTAGGATTTTTTTTTGTTTGTTCTGTGGCCATATCAAACATTGAAGGCAAACCATAAATGTGACATGCTCCTCAATTTCTAAATGTAGAATTTTGTTGATCTTGCTGGAAGTGAACGCGCATCTCAGGCATTATCAGTTGGTCAAAGACTTACCATATAAACCATATGAAACACAAGCTCCTAGTGATGAATTGAAGATTAAGTTGGCTCTTTTTGGCAAAGCTTATTTAGAAACTTATAGCTTATTTTAACCTACTAATAAGTTATAAGCTCTGTTTGGTAATGTTTCGAAAATAAGCTCTTAGCTTAAAATAAGAGCTTATTTTGGAACGCTACCTAAGGTAGCGTTTCAAAATAAGCTAGTAGCTTCCTAATTTTTTTTCCATATTTAACCTTATTATTTTAAAGAAATGACATCATTTACCCTCCCCAATTAAAATCCTTTTGCCCTTTCTCTTCAATATATTTCGTTGTAATTTCAATTTGACATTTGTGTTTGAACAATAATTTTTGTATGAACTAAATTTATGAATTATAAACATTTTTTTTACTTTATATATTTTCAAATATATGTTCTTACTTTATATTTTATTAAAATATAAGTAGTATTGATTTCATTATTTTATATTTTAATATGTAGAAAAAACCCTATTTAAATTTTATGAAGATGTCATTTTTAGTCTTTTTACATTTATCACCTTAACAAAAAGCTAATTTTACCATACACTCTTAAGCATAACAGCTAGCTTAGCAGCTCTTCATATTTCAGCTTCGAGCTTATAACTTTTCAGCTTTCAACTACCTTTTCAGCTAGGTTTGCCAAACATAACCATAGTATATATTTTCATAACTTCTTTTTATGTATGGTAACAGTCCATTGTTGGAAGTACTATGGATATGATCATAATTTTTGTTGTAAATAATTTTGATGTTTAAATATATTTTCAATTTGAAATTTAGTGTGTTCATTAATTTGTTGAACGACATATAATTTATTAACAACATGTATAAATAAAACTATGGTAATATAAAAATAATAAAAACATTCCATTTGATTTAGGATTTTCCTACTAACAGTTGGATAGAATTTCCGACCAATGCACATAGTTGGACGGAAATTCCCACGTTTTAAGAATGGTGGGTTACTCTCTAGAAGTTCCGTCCAAGTTTGTTCGTTGGATGCTATTTTCAACCAAAAATCGTAGTTGGACGGAATTTTCGACAACGATTTTTTCGAACCTTCTTTTTGGTCAGTATGTTGGACGGAAACCTCGTTTCTTACCAATATATCACGCTTTCCGTCCAACGTTCGTTGGAGGAAAACGCGAGATTTCCAATAGTGATATGCACTCGAAAAAGGGAAAATATGCACTTGAAGAAGGGAAAATATGTACTCGAAGAAGGAAAATTTGCACTTGAAGAAGGAAAAATGTGCACTCGAAAACAATGAACATCTAAACTTATCTACACAAAATTATAAAAATGCCACCGCCTGTTTTTTAATTCTCCTTTATTCTATACTGTTGATTTGGACTACATCTATTACTAAGATTTAACCATATGTTTTTACCTAAAGCTATCCTTCGCATTTGGTCCGCATTATATATATTAGTTTTTTCATGCACGTTGCGCGAATAGGATAATGCCCAATATTTATTTTTAAATAAGTACTTCAAAGTATATAGGAGATATTCATGCATATGTAATTGAATGTTGAATTTGTTTATTTAAATCGGTAATTCAAAGTATATGAATGCAAGATAATATATGAGAGATTGATTATAATTGTCACTAAAATAAATGTTTGCAATTTTATAAAAATGATAGTTAAAATACTTAGTCTAAAACCGATAGTATAAATAAATACTACTTTTGGTAATAAAAATTTATACATTTTAAATCATATTAATAAAGAAATACGATTTACCTTTAAAGTGAACAACTATGATGTAGTCTAAAAAATATTATGGGGTAGTTTCTCGTTTTAATTTATTGGGTTATTTGAATGTCTTCTTTGTCAACAAATCCTCCCTAAGTAGTTAATATGATTGGTTTCAAATTATTTGTTTTTTATTTTTTTCTATGTTATTAATAGAATAATTGGTCAATAAATATATAACATTATTTTGTATTATAACATTGATATATAATATTTAATTATAAGATAGTGTAAAACAAAAACAATGAATAATGTAGTGAATATAATTAAGTAATGAATTTGAAGGTAATGAATTTTTGCATGGTAGAAAATAAAGACAATATAAGTATTGAAATTATATCTCTTTATATCTCTTTCAAAAAAAATTTGATAATGAATAATTTTTATTGTAGAAAATAAAGATTATATAACTAATGAAATTATATCTCTTTTTTTTTTTAAAATTTTTTGATAATGAATAATTTTTGTTGTAGAAAATAAAGACAATATAACTAATTAAATATATCTCTTTTTTTTTTTTTAACTTTTTTGATAATGAATTTTTTTTTTTAATAAAGGCATTATAAACATCTAACTTAAAGAAATGCATAATCTATTTAATTTAATAAGACTATAAGAGTAATACAATGGTTACTTAATTTTCAATAATATATTCTAACATATTCTTAGTATATGTTTAATAATTATACCAACTCTGATTAGGATCAGATTCGAGGCTAAGACCTTTTTTATAGAAATTAATGCCTAAGTTAAAAATTAACGGAATATTCCGTTACTAAAGTTAAAAGTTAACGGAATGTGAGGTTATTTAAGGAAAGAAAATAATATAATAGAGGGTAAATAATAAAAATCATAAAAGATTACTAAAATCAAAATAATATGAACCATTTATTTAAGTAAATAATTACACCAACATTTTTTTCTTCCCGTTAGAACCCTAACATTATTGGCTCTTATTAAGATTGTAGATAGAGATGTAGAGATATATTCTTCTAATATTATTATTTCTAATTTCTAATACTTAAAAGTTATAACCTTTTCAATTCATAATATCCGCAAGTGTTAATATTATAAGTCCTAGTCATATTTTTCGTAAACAAATAAAATAATGGTCTCTGGTGATGGGGCATTGATTACCATGTAAAGAATGATGAATATTTACAAAAAAAAAAAAAAAAAAATCATGATTGAGCTGTTTATTTCTCTATTTCATATTTAATGCTATTACTATAATCAACATGAACATATACGTTTAAAAACTGTAATAATGTGTCATAAAAACATTTACCTTAGCTTAAATAGAATTGTATATTAAGTTTGGAATATACAATGGGTCGACCTAATTCCATTTTTTATCCTAGATTTATAGGTGACAATTTACTTTTAGTCTTTTATTTTTTTTTAAAACATCTTCCTTTGGTCCTAGTATTATTGTGGCATAATCATTTTTAGTTTTCTATCAATAAAACAGTTTAAATTCCGTTAAATATAAGGGCAGTTCGGTATTCAACTATGAATTTTTTTTCAAAATGATAAACATAAAAAATATAATGGGTCAACGCGCTTTGTATTAAAATGATCGAAATGTCCTTGTATTTAATGACATTTCAACAATTTTATTGATGAAGGACCAAAAATGGTCATGCCACAATAATATTAGGACAAAAAAGAGATGTTCTGATAAAAAAAGACTAAAAGTGGAATGTCACCTATAAATCTATGACCAAAAATAGAATTAACTCTTCTTTATCAAACTACATTAATATTTTTCAAAAGCAATCAAATTATGATATTTATGTAATATTTTGAAAAGAAAAAATGACATCTTTGGTCCCTGAGCTATACTCAAAGTAACGACTCAGTCCCTAAGTTATGGTCGTATCCGAATTTAGTCCCTCAGTTATGAATGAAGTGGCGCATTTGGTCCCTGACTGTTAAATTTGACGGAAAATTTTAAAAATATTTAAAGTTTGAGGGGTAAAATAGAAAATTATCATTTTATTCTCTTTATTGTATCAAAATTACATTCATAACATTATTTTTCAGTTCTTAGCCTCTTATTTCAAAGTTCTTCAATTCTAAAAATATTTTTATAATTTTAGTATTACTTGTTAAGAACCTAACTCTCGTATAACTGTTCTATTCAGTTTGTGAATAAAGCCAAAATTAAGGTAATCACCCATTATTTTGTGAAAGTTAAATATTGGTGGAATTAACATATACATTTTAAAAAATATAACTGTAATAATAAGTGATAAAAACATTTAACTTTCATTATATTAGCCCATAAGTATGGTTCAGGCAAACCTGTGAATAGTCATATATAATGTTTGTATTTCCTACAATTAACCTCCGAAGTCTCAGAATTACGATTTAATCATTTTTCTTTTTTGTAATTATGCAATTGTTATACCATGGACCTGAGGGTTCATATTACATTATTGTATACCTTAATACAAAAATTTTGTATCTTCAGTTAACACATTCTGTGCATATAGAATAAAATAGTTAACAATTTCTGTACATATAAATAAAATAACTTGATAATTGCTAATACATTATATGATAGTTACAGGTAGAGAACCTGTCTACTGCATGTACAGAATGTGTCAATTATAAATACAAAATGCATGTGAAGATTATTTTTGAACCAGAGTCTACAATGCAAGGTAGACCCTGGTCCATGGTATAATTTACCTGATTTATCGGAACAAAACCATTAACCACGTAAAGCAAGACAAGGATTCTTATATAAAAAGTTATAAAAAGATTTATATGAGTATAATTCTATTTCCATTCATTATGTGAATCAAGCCAAAATTAGTAATTTTTTATTTGCCTATTTTATCCTCTATTATATCATTTATTTTTTCCTAAATACCCTTGCAATTTTGTTAGTGTAAACTTTAGTAACGGAATATTCCGTTAAATGGAATCAAGTGTTCAGGTGTACCCAATCATGAATTCACATTGAAAGTTGGCACTTCACTTGAAATCACGTAAAGAACCTCGGTTCTAGATTATTATTATTATTAGTATTACTATTACTATTATTATTACTATTACTATTACTTAGATGAAGGAGATCCGCAACAATCTATTACTTAGATGAAGGAGATCTGCAACAATATTGCTACTTCATTATGCGATGCTAGATCATTGTTATGCTATAGCTTCATTTCAAAATGTTAAATTTTAATATGTAAAAAAACTCATTTAAATTTTATGAATATGTCTTTTTTAGTCTTTTTTACATTTATCAGCTTATCAAAAGCTAATTTACCAAAGACTGTCAAACATTTTCAACCCAAAGAATCTAAGTCTCACCACCAGGGTTCGAACCCATCCATTGCACCTATTTAGAATGGTAACCGAATTTTCATCACACTACATGGTACGTGGTTGGCAGCTTATAATTATTACTTATTCATTGGTGTACTGTCTTTGAATATTTTCCTTTTTAAATTTAATTTAAAAATATATAAATTAATTTCAAATTATTCTACAATTATAGTAATTAATCAACCCAATGGGGTAGCTCAAGTGGCAAGTGAGTTCTCTTTGTGGGGAAGAATACCGGGAGGACCCGGGTTTTATTCCTACAAGTGATGATTCCCCCTGGGCTAGCCCTGGCTAGCTCCTATGTGGACTTGGACCGTTTAATGAACGAGACCTTATGCACGTTAAGTTGTGACCTTACGCAAAAAGACCATAATGCCACTGTGTATTTTTTTTAATTGTTTTTCATAACCTAAATCTAGTATACAGTTTAAAGTAGATATATTTAATACTTTAAGTCTTAAACACAATACTTTATAGTCTAAAGGTAAATATATTTAATATTTTAA
The DNA here is from genome assembly GCF_003576645.1 of Ipomoea triloba. NCBI lineage: Eukaryota > Viridiplantae > Streptophyta > Magnoliopsida > Solanales > Convolvulaceae > Ipomoea > Ipomoea triloba. Next base: position 5,107,000 of record NC_044920.1, on the reverse strand, counting down.
GCCTTAAACACAATACTTTATAGTCTAAATATAAAATGTAATAAAAATGTATAAATATGAACTGAGTTTACTATATTCTGTAAAATGTAATAAAAATTTACATTTATATCCTGAGGATAAGTGAGATTAGTTTTAATTGCCAATTAATTTGGGAAAAGGTTGGCATTAAGCCCAATATATACACAGTACAATTGGGTTGATTCTTTTGACTCTCCGCAGCAATCACGTAGCCAAATTATAATACTATGATCCAAATTATATAAACCTGACCCGTCTCACAAATTGTGATCCATGAGACGTCTCATACAAGTGTTATCCATGTTTTATATTTTGTTAAACATTTTCAACCCAAAGACTCCAAGTCCCACCACCGGAGTTCGAACCTATTACCACCTATTTAGAATGGTAACCGGAATATCATCACACTGCATGGTAATTGACATTTGGCACCTTATAATTCACTGCTTATTTATTGGTGCACTGTCTTTGAATATATTTTCCTTTTTAAATTTAATTTAAAAATATATAAACTAATTTTAAATTATTCTACAATTAAGGTAATTAATCCCATTTATTTAATGCTATTAATACAAAATTTTAGATTATAAAGTTAGATAAGGGTGGCATAACATACACGTTTAAAAAAACATAACTGTAATAAAAACATTTACCTTATTTACCTAAAAAGTTTGGTCCCTGAGTTATACCCAAAGTAATTACTCAATCATTGAGTTATGGCCGTATTCGAATTTAGTCTCTCGGTTATGAATGAAGCGGCGCATTTGGTCTCTAACCGTTAAATTTGACGAAAAATTTTAAAAATATTTAAAATTTGAGGGGTAAAATAAGAAATTCACATTTTATTATCTTTATTATATCAAAACCACTTTCACAACATTATTTTTCACTTCTTAGCCACTTATTTCTAGGTTCTTCAATTCTAAAATTATTTTTATAACTTTAGTATGACTTGTTAGGAACCTGACTCTCGTATAATGTAAAAAATAATTATTTGACATACTAAGCAACAAAAATGCAATCAAATCAGAACTTTTGAGATTTTTAGTATGTCGAAAAACTATTTGACATACTAAAACTCTCAAAAGTTCATTGCATTTGTTGCTTAGTAAAGAAAATCCAAAATTGTTGGGATAGTGTGTTTCACACGCCTAAAGACAATGATCAAATGCTTATTTGTTTGTGCTAAGTTTTAAATTTG